>NC_067141.1:34967484-35174984 GCF_903995435.1 Acomys russatus
TTCTCAGTCAAAAATCCCCTCTCTTTCCCCAACTTCAGGCTGTACCCAGGCTCTGGAAAGAGCTGTGAGGAAGGGACACTCAATGTGTTGCTCTGTTGGCACGTCTTTCTCTGGGGCTAAATCAACAAGCAGCAATAAGGGGCAGACCTCAGTGGCATTTGGCAGGGCTAATATTTATGCTTCTCAGTTGTTGAGTACCTGTTAAGGCATGTGCCCAAATTTCAAGTAGAAGAATTTAAAGGATTCATTATGGCTTTATCTCTGATGCTCCTTCACCTCTGACTGTGCTTCCCCTATCCCTCTGACAAATCTCCCCTTACATTTCTGTCCCTCCCCTTTGCAGTTGGAATTCTAACCCCACCACCCCAACCCATCCCCATAGCTGGGTAGCTTCATTCAGCAAGCAACCTTTGGAGAGGTCCAAACTCTTCACATTTGTGGGACCCTAGGCCACAGTATAAACAAAACCTCAAAAATTTAAATAGTCAGTCCCATTTGAAAGTCTAAGCCAAGTGAAAATGGTTTAATAAGACATATTGTATTCTCTGCCCTTAAAACCAGTGCCTTCATGATAACCTAGAAGGCCAGACAGGATCCGGTTTGGAACTCTCATACTCCTTAGAATTCCAGCTGGAATTATGCTCGTCTCCTGCCCTTGGTTACCACGAAAGGGCCTTGTGAATAGGTCTGTGTCCCTCTCCTCTGCTAGTAAAAGGATGGCGCTTGGCTCTTGTGTATCACTGGCTCACTCGTGGTGGGGTTGACCCTTAGAAACCAGTTTTACTTTGGCCTCTTGGGACTTCAGTTTGGGAGTCAATAGTTAATCGCTTAGCTCATAGTTTGAAAACGGGTGTGGCATCTAAGGGAGCATGACTTTAGGGTGGACATGTCTCAGTGGTCTCATGAACTGTTTCCCTGACAGATGCGTGATCAGAGGAAGGACCAAAGGACCTGAGAGACTAAGGTCTAAGTCGGGACTCCCTCATGCCTTCGCCTAAGGTGCTACCTACCATTCTTGAGCGTGGACAATTCATGCCCACATGACTCTCCAGCCATCATTCAACCTATGAAGAAACTCACACATTATTTTCTGCTCGAGCCTGAAGGGGTTGGAGGCTCCTAGTTTCTGATTGCTGTGTGGCTGGGCTTCTTGATAAGAGACGTGCCTTGCTTCAACCTTGGCAGCTCATATTTCCCTAAGTGCACCTTGAGGAGAGCTGTTCCGACTCCTGAAAATAACAACCTGTCTTCACCGCTCTGTCTTCTGTACTTTGAACTGTGCTTGGAACACGATAGGGACAGTCTGAATTTGTTGAATGACTGGAGCAGCAGAAAGCAGCCTGTTCTCCCCCTCCTGGGGAATTTACTAAGACAACAGTGTTCTTCTGATGCTCATGCCTGCCCAGCACTCTGATTATTCTCCTCAATGCATCCCTAGGCTCTCATTTGTGGTGATGAGCTATGAGTCACCAAGCCATTTAAACCACCCCTTAGCTCTGCTTGGATGAGCAGTGGGAGGTACCAGTCACTTCCTTGGGCTTTAAATGGAATCTTAAGGCAACAGGAAAAGCTCCATTTAACAAATTCTGTGTGATTTGCCTGGTTCATGTCATTTTAGCTGCAGAGGGTAGATTTGAACCCAGCTTTAACTGCTTTCACAAGACGCGCACTCTCACTAGACCAGGCTGCACTGGGAACCATGGTAACAAGTCAGGCAGGGCGCCTGCCTTGGGAGCTTACATCAGGGCTGTGCAAATCTCTCTGCAGCCTGGGGCAGTCTGATTGTTGACTGCCCAGATCAAATCACTGCCATGGTGACACACAACCGTTTCAGCATCTCATTTGGCGGCTGCTTTATGTTCACTGTCAGATGCTGGACTCGGGGGAGTTGGGGAAGCGCCCCCAGCTTGTTTGAAAGTTCAGTCAGTGGCTGCACAGATGAGTTGGGACTGTTTCTGTGATCAGCTGTTCTGTGATTTGTACAATTAGAACAGCTTTCTTGCCGGGAGCCTTTGAAGAGCAATTACAAAAACAAATAGCAGCCACAGTAGCAGAAGTCGAAGCAGCAGAAAGAAAAAAAGAGAAAGAAAGACAGAAGCACCACACAAGGCAGATGCCCCTCCTCCACCCTGCCAGACCACAGACATCTTTTTGCGGAAATGTTTAATTTTTCATGCCAAGCCTCAAAGGGTCAACCTTATCAGGAAAAATAGCAGTTAGCTTCCTACGTAATTACCTCAACACATTGTAACACATTATTCTGTAGTTCTTCAGAAATGAATAACCAGAAGGATCCTTTCTCTGGAAATCTCCTATTAACATTTGGACAACCAGTCCAACCGAGCCATCAGTGCTGTGACAAGTTTGGTATGGGCATGGCCGATTGGAATGGCGTGGGGGCAGCCCATTTGTCATCTGTCTTGACTGGCTACTAGTCCTTTAAACATCAGCCTTTCCCCTGTACTCTCCCTGTTCCTGACAGTATCTTCTCTAACACGAACAATTTCCATTCCTTTTTTTTTTTTAAGAGCTTGATACCTTTTTGTGGGGCACATGGACTGTGCCACCAGAGGACCTGGCGTAACTGGTATGGGACTGGAGAGGTGGAGCATGTCCAAACCCCAAAAATCTCAAAGTTAAGATTTAATATCTCATCCTGAGATGGCAGAAGTGGGAACACTCCCTTTCTGATTTTGTGCCTGCCTGTGAGCACATAGCACAGCGACCCCCAAGGTGTCATGGGGTAGCCAGCACCCGGACTTCCTCCCTATGTAAATAGAGCATCTCTAGCATTTTAGTCCCAGCCAATGAAATGCATTCAGCCAGGGAGCCCCTCCCCACTCTCCAAGGTTCATATAGCGATTCCTCACCCCAGAAAAAAAGGTGCGCATAAGCTGTTTCACTGAGTATTGTCTAAGAGTTGATGCTTCATCCTGGGTGAAGGTCGTACGTACATCATATCCCAAGTCTCTCCTCCCCCGCCCGCATCCTCATACCCACCCATCCCCATCCCTGGACTGGAAGAGCCCACCGGTTCTGGACCCTGCTCCCTTTCTCCTGACTGGGTGTTCATCAGTGTCTGTCCCTTGGGAACATGGAACCACACCTTATTATCCAACTATGCCTGAGTGAAAACATTCTAGAGACTAGTAATCATCCCCAAACACCAGTGGGGTGCAATACAATTTATGATATAAGAAAATGGTCATTCTCACTTTGTAGATAAAAGAATAGAAGGGGGTAAGAGGCTGAGACATGAAACTAACAGGAACACAGGTTGGGACTCTTTTTAGACCATGTTCTTTCAGCTCATTTCATAATTATCTAGTTCTCTTGTTACAGTGTCTTACTCAAAGCTTATCTCTCATAGGGAAATACGTGCTTACACACAGAAGACATGTATATGGTAGAAAAATAAAAACAGGAAGAGGAAAAAAAAGCAGAATGAAATCACTCAGAATTGCAGGTAGTACAAACATCTGTTAATATTTTGATGTCTGTTCCTGACTCTACATTTAAATAATATTAAAAGTGGCATCATATAAGAAAGACTGTTGAGAAAATTCTTTAAATTTTTTTACAGTTTCTTACATTATTTATATGATGTATTGTAGTGTTTTTCATTTTTTGTCCTTATTCCTTTCTCATTCATTTCCCTCTGACGCTCGTCAGAACTGCTCTCAATAGGTCCCCTCCTACTTCTCTGTCTCTGCCTTGTCTCTGTCTCTGTCTTGTCTCTGTCTTTGTCTCTTTGTGTGTGTCCTGCAAACAACATGAAAAATCAAGTTAAAAAGCTTTTCTTTCTTGAAGAAAGACTGTTTTTAATTTAAGTTAATTGTTTTTATATTTACTTTGTGGGGATGTTTTTGTGCCACAGCATCTGTGCGAAGGTCAAGAGGTCAAGACAACTTGGAGGAGTCAGTTCTCTCCTTCCACCATATGGGTTCTGGGGATCAAACTCAGACTATTAGGCTTTGCCTGCATGTGCCTTTAACTGCTGGACAATCCTGCAGGCCCCCAAAAGATTGGGTTTTTTCACTTGATTTTTAATGTTTTCTTTTGTTGACATTTTCTTCATGTTTATGCGTACAGAAATTTCTAGATATACTTGGTTTATGAAGTTCAAAGAATGAATAAAGCTAAGTGTCGGAGCAAAACCATGTTGATGCTAATCTCAACAGAAAGCATTAGAAGAATCCTTATGGTGTTTCTGTGGGTTCCTAAGTCCCCCAAAGATACATTTTTCAAAAGATGTGTGTTGTTGTTAAATTATCAGTATTGTCTAATAATCGCCCCATATTGGGTGACACTTCTTGTTGTTATTATTTTACCAGTATTGCCTAGTAATGTTTATTATCGGGCCTATAATTATTATTTCAGCAGTATAACCTGCTAGTACTCAATCAAGACTCAGACACCTCTTATATTTTAAAATAGCCTTAGTTAACCTGGGGCAGGGCAGATATTAATCTTTTTAAACTACTTCCCATAGTAGGGCTGGTATCCATGCCATCTGCTTCTAATAATTTCTATCAAGCAACCTCCCATCCATAATCCCAAATACTTGCTAATGTTCTTCTTCTGGGCCAAATCCTCCATCCACACTGGCCATGTGCTTCTCTTCCATCTAACGCATGGCAGCCTTCTTTTCCTCCCTTCTCCTCCGGCCTCTCCTCTTCCCAAGATTCTCTCTATCTCTCCATGCCCGGGAACCTTAGCCACGCCTATTTCATTTGCCCTGCCCAGGTTCAACAACCTTTTATTAATTAGCATCAACATACATCAGACCAATAGGTGTGTCCAGAGGGCTCCCTGCCTTGTGGGCTACATTGCCCATTATCATCAGATTGGATATTTTTGTAGTCATTGACACCCTTCTCTGTAGACCCTTGTTGTTTTTCTGGTTATTTAAGGTGAGCATTATTGAACCACACTGTAGTGCTGGAATTAGACACTCTTGATTCTAGATGTATTTGGTTAGGAGGAATAATGGTCAGAGCCTGGGTTCACTTCAGAGCTCCAGTAGCTAAGAGACTTTCTGTTTCTTCAGGCAGGCTACCATTATGGTCACTTTTGGTGTTTCCATTATTAGAGCCACTTTCCTTTAGATTAAATGTTTATTATCCAAAAGCAACATTTACTTGGCACAGAAAACCTCTCTCTGCGATTTCATTTTAAAGAAAGAATATCCAGAAGAAGGATAGCAGGTTACCAAGAAGAAACTTGATACCCTATGAGCATATACAGGGGGAGGAAGTCCCCCTCAGGAACAGTCATAGGGGAGGGGAATAAGGGGAAAAGGGAAGGGAGGGAAGAATGGGAGGATACAAGGGATGGGATAACCATTGAGATGTAACAAGAATAAATTAATTAAAAAAAAAAAACTAAAAAAAAAAAAAAAGAATATCCCTGTGTGCTCTTCATATTGTTCTTTGGAACATTTGTGACTCATAATGAGAAGCAATGTAGAAGCATCACCAAAGCAGGTGCTGGCACTGCTTGCCTGGGTTTGATGCTGACTTCACCAATCCCTGTTGAGATCAACCTCAGCCCCGTTACTTAATGCTTCCATGCTTCCAAGTTTCCATCTATGTAATGGACATAATAATAATGCCTAATGTAACACAACTGTGAAGGTTCAATTAAAAAATCCTAACATATTGCCCTGCACAGGGATGTTTGCTCAATAAATGTTACTTCTTATCATCTTTCTAAATAGATGACAGTCTCTCAGTTGATAGGCATGCCTTATAATGGGGCTGTCGGTGATCTGTCTCACTTAGCACACAGTGTTAGTTGCATGTAACCAACTACTCAGGGTGAGCAGTGGCCACTTTCTGCCTGGGGACTTCCTTGATTGCTACTATTTCCTCACAACTCACACAGAGACACAATGCTGGCTGCGTTTTCTGTTTTATACTTGACAATGGAAAGTGGTAGATGAATTTCTCATCTTCCTTGTCATCCAGAGAGGTCAAGTCTGAACTAAGTTCTTCAACTCACTCCAGAATTCATCAGCATAACTGAGGTTGGGTTCTCCTGGTAATCTGCTTGTGACACTCTAAGGCATGGCATTTTCTACTCATTATCTCACTTCGCCTCTTCTTCCCCAATTGGAGAGCCAAGAAAAGACCTCCTGATACAAGCTGGTATGACTAAGCAAAGGCAGGGATACCATTCTTTGTATATGCCATAGTGAAAAGAAATCAACAACAGATCCCATATTGATCTTCTTGTTTACCAGTCAGTATTTATTTAATAGCCTGCATGTGGTAATCTCTTGCTTATGGAATTAGGTTCACTAACAAGCACCAGAAAATCTTGGGACTCACGTCAGAAAGAAGAGCATTTCTCTTGGTAATCATCTGTCTACTTTTGATTGTAGGATGGGTCTCTAAGGACAGAGTCTAAGTCAGGAACTTTATTGTTCCTTCCTGGGGGAACAGGCAGCTGAGGGAATGCATCAGCCAAACTTGAGACCTTCTTGTGTGACAAAGAGAACAACCACCATGGTCTGTATCACTCCTGGTCTTCTGACTCCAATTCGTTCTGAATTTTTGGTTTGTGTTAACTTGACTGTTTCAATTGTGAACAGTTCATTGTTTCCCAGAAGCTACACTCACCAGTGGCCTACCAACAAGTTGTCCCTCCATCCCCTTTAATACATGACCCAAGTTTACCATAGCAGCTTAGAGAACTAATTTAAATTATAAAATAGACCACAGCACCTGTCTTTGGTTTCCATAAGGCACAAAGAAAGCTCCATTTCCTGGGATCAGCAATCATTCCAAGCTTTAGTCTGTTCTTCAACGTGGCTTCGCTCATTTGCTTCCTCAAGCAAACACTGATCCAGAATCATGTGAAGAGGTTTTATTTCCGGATATGTAAAATTAATTTTCATATTTCTCTTGGTTCCGGCCTATCTGTACATATCTGTCTTCATTAACCACTTTATTTCCACATCTGAACCGTTGCTGTCCCACAGCTGGAAGACAAAGATTGGAGTATGAGTTGGCAAAAATGCAAAATGGAGCTTGATGGAACTTGACCTGTAGGTCCTGGGTGAACCTTGCTGTGCCCTTTACAGATGTTATAATAGCACCCAAGCAACGCAGTTGAGGAGACATTCATTTCCATTATGAATAATTAAGGAAAATTAAAAAAAAAATACTACTCTAGTGGGAGATATTTAGATGTTTTTGAATGTACTATGCCAAATTTAATAAGTTTTGCATAAACTAGAGTGGGACCTGTGAAGCACCATGCTCAGGGTGATCCTTCTCAGCGCCATTCTGCTGAGGGTCCGAGACATTCTCTAATTAAGCCGGGCTCTACCATCTTCATCCTGTGTCTTGCCAGGTGCTCCCTCCTCAAACTGGCTCTAGGTACCAGCCTATCAAGCATGTTTTTGTTGCTGTCTACCTGCGTCCAGTGGCAGGCTCTATAAATGAAAGTCATCATTTAGTTAGTGTCTGCAAGGCTGTCTTCTATGGGGACATTCTTTTGTTCATCTCTGTTAGACGCGAGCTCATTTCCCCCTTTCTTTTTTTAATTAAACTACAAGTTTGGCTTTGTTGCCCCAGGCTTTGCATCACGCTGTGTCAGAAAGCAGGCCAGGAGACACAGAATACAAAGCTGGAGCATTGTCCTGAGCCCACAGGAGGGAATAACAGTGCACAGCAGAGGAATGTGTGAGGTGTGTGTCACACTTCTGCAGAGTTCTTTGGTTCTGTATTTTCATTCACTCTGCAGTTCCCTTCCCAGCCCACCCCCTTCTTAAAGCAAATGAATTAATTTGTAAAGAATTTCTATGTACTATTTCTATATAAACAAAGACTGCTGTTCTTGGTTAAAAAAAAAAAAAAATCAAAGATGAGTAAGCAGGCAGTGCAACTCTCTTCTGGAAGTGCTACAAAACCCTGTGCCTACCACTCAGACTGGTTTCTAAGCCCCTGGACCACTTCATAGTGGCAGAATCCAGGGCCCCACTCTCACCTTTTACCACTGAAGCCTGTAGTTTTGTAACAGCCCCAGGTGATTCTAATGTGTACTCATACCAAGGAAACTGCATGGCTCTCAAAGTGGCCTCTACGCTTGGCAGGCTCTAGGCTCTAAGAATCCTGGAGCCAGTCTCTAACGATGGAATGAGATAGTGTTTTAGCTGGTCTTAGGCCAGAACGACTTTCAGCAAACTGGGTTGCTGCATTTTGCTTATTTACTTAGGTAGTGGAGCTACAAAGAGAAAGTGCTGCCCCGTTTTATATTGCATTAGGCTCAGGCATCAATATGATGACTGTACAACCTATTTCTGTTGCATTACCCAAATATTAGAAAAAGGTGTCTATTTAGTTAATAGTTTTGGAGCCTGAGAATCTGTGTCCATTACTTTTCTGGCTTGGGACAAAGTAGGTGGCAGACACTGCCTATGGGGAAGGACATATTTTGGCTCGTGGTTTTAGAGAACTCGGTCCATGGTTGCTTGACTTCACGTGAGTGGGCAAGCAGAACTGTGCGGCAGCAGGAATACGTGGCTGAGGGGCTTCTTTACCTCTTGGCAGACAGAGAGTAGAGGCTGAGGAAAGACTGGGGATGAATAACAACTCCAGAGTCACACCGTGAGTGAACTACTTCATCCAATGATGCTGTACCTCCTGAAGCTTTCACAGCCTCCCACAATACAGCCACCAGCTGGGCATCAAGCATGCAATCTATGGTCTTCTTGGGGACATTCTCATATTCAAACCATACTAAGTCTAGGCCTAAATTGCCTCACACATTTGGCCTAGGGAGGGCTCTATCATGGTCACACCGTTATACTAATAGTTAGAGCACCACAACACAGATGGTATAAGAAAGTTTATTTAGGAGAGAGGAAAAGGAGAGGAGTTAAGGGACACAGATGATTAGACATGTAGGCAGGCACGCAGACAGACAGACAGGGACAGAGCCATGAGGTCAGAGAACAACAGAGAGGGAAAATGTGGGGACAGGGGGAAAGCAGAGACTGAGAAAGATTGAGAGACAGAGAGAGCGAGCTGGAGTAATGGGTGGGCCCTTATATTCTGCACACTTGGCACAAGTGATGACATAGGAAGCTGTCAGGCTACTGACGGCCCCTGAGGACAGGCCAGTTGAATCACCTTCAGACCAACACACACCATGGTATAAGGAAATATATTGGGGGTGGGCAGGAGAGAAAAAATCATACATGAGGCAGGAAACACCAAGAATTTATGATCAGGGCCACTCTTTTATAATGGCCCAGGCTCACTGAGATGAATTTGCTTTGTGATGGCAGCACTAATCCCTTCTGAGGTTAGTGGGCAATGGCCACACCACCTCCCAGGAGCCCCTCTTCTCCAAGGTTCTACACCTTCTGTCTCTGTCACACTAGGGACGATGCACATGGACTCTTAGATATTCCCACTCATGATATCAGCCATGGCACTGGCCACCTATTATCTTCCCTGGATTTTCTTCCTTTTAGCACCAAAATTTTCTCCCCCTAGAAGCCCAGCAAAGCTTTGAAAACTGGGGCTGTTTGGCAGTCTGACCTGTAATCATGAACTGAAAACACTTGTCTGAAACCCTGGATGCTATTTCGTTGGAAGTGGAGATGTAAGCTCCCAAGTTTTGTTATTTTCTTTTATGTCCAAGTACATGAATTATGAAAAGCAGCTTAACGATATTGTTTCAACACCTATTTCTTAGATCGCGGTTGCAAATGATTCTAAAAAATGAGGCAGGTGTTTCTGCATGGTCCACTGGATAGAATGAGGAAAAATGTCTTCCCACATTACTGTACAGATGATATACCCACTGGCTTCTATTTTCAGATGAACAATATGCTCAGTCGCATAGTTGATGGGATTCCATCTGGCCTGTCTCTGACATCCAGAACTGAAATGAAGGGATGTAGGTTTTCTAGATTCAGGGGGTGGGGGAGACCTTTCTGTGTTTCATAAAGTTATTGCAAGAGGTGCCTGTGGCTCAAACCTGCTGTCCCTGCAAGCAGCCTGCAGCCTTTACTCATAGTCTAGAAAGGTACTTTTTGTGTGGGTTTGTGTAGAAACAAACAAAACGCTTGATGAGTGGGTTTGTGTAGAAACAAACAAAACGCTTGATGAGTGAGTCTTGATTCTGTGCCCACCGCCACCTTAATATAGGATCAAGAGTCTCGTTTGTAGAGTTCTCCCCTTCTGTATTGTCAAAAATGAATCCCTACCCAATAATCTTGGGTCTGGTTCTCATTTTCTTACAGCTTAACAGAGTCCTGGGTTCCAGTGAAGTTAACATTTAAACATTCTTGGCTTACAGGCACTAACATGGCTACCAAGAATATGAGACCACTAGAAAACTCACCAAGATTTGTAGGAATACAGTGTAGTTTACCATTTTAATATGAACAAAATATTGTTAGTGGAAGCCTAGGATCTTGTAGGCTATTAGATATCTGCTTGGTTAGTTCCCAAGACATGCCTAGGAAGCTGGCAAACATTAATGCTTGGATCCTACATGGCTTAGTTTGATTCAATTCATCTAGGGTGAAGCATAGATGTAAAAATTTTAAATGCTTTCCCATTAGTTCTGGTGTGCTCCAGGCTTATATATAATAATCTACACTCTTTTATATTCTTTAACTAATGTAGTCTTATTTGTTTGTACCTTTATTCCTTTGCCTGCTGATTTCTGCTTATTATTTTTATATGAATTCATTGATTTATTGGTCCATTTATCCCTCTTGTTTGTTTCAAATATTTTGCCATAAAACTTACAGTGAAAGAAAGAAAACCCTTGAGGCAATTCTTTGGGTTCTTGTATTTTTTTAGAGTATCAGATTCAATGATAGTCTGTCCTAGTAAACTATTATCAGATAGTTCCCTATGCCTAATTATGAACCTGGAAAGAGCATTTTACTCCTTTGTCTTTGACCTCTTGTACATCTGAGAAGTATATATTTTTAAATCCTGTAAACATTTGCTAAACAAAATAAAATTTACTTCTGAATATAGGCGTCCTAATTCTCCATTCAGATCCCCTAAATGTATGGTTCAATTACCAGCACTTAAAGATGTCATTAAACACAAAGTAATTCATGCTGTTTGTAATCATATGGGCAATCCCAAATGCGGTGAGAGAAAATTTATTCATCAGTAACAACTCTATCATTTTGAAATCTCCGATCTTCTTAGATCAAAATATTATGCTACAAATCTACATGAATTTTTAGAGTTGTCAGGGAAGGACTATGAGGCCCACAATATCTTCCTGTAAGGCAGACGTGATGGCTCTGTGTTCCCGACATGTGCTTTTAGTATGAGTTAGTCACCAAGCATGCAGAGATGGTCCTACTCAGAGTTCCTCTTTCCTAGATTGTTGCTGGAGGCAACAGAGCTTTTGTACCGAGTTCTAGGGCGTGTGGGTATGTGCTGTATCTTGGAGGGGAGATTAAACAAGGCCCGAGAATGCAGAATTCATCCTGTGTCAGTAGTGGAAAATCATGAAGCCTGGGCCTCATTTTCCCCCACTGTGGGAAGATGAATTGATACCTTATAAACACAAATATCTTTGAGAACGATGATTTTCAGAGACACATTGAGTATTTATGTGGCTGCCAAACTATACAGTCTTGAATCCTTTGAATATACTAAATTGCCTTTAACTATTTGTCCACAGTTGCCCTGTTTGGCTTTTGGGACTAGAAGAATATACAAGAGGGGACCTGGGTCTAGAAGGTAGCTACACTGGAACAGACAGGGTAGTCCAGAGCAGGAAAGACTGCTCCTTACTTTCCTATGCTCTTCGTTCTCGGTACAAGCTCCATTAGCTGCCATTCAGCAGTTGCCGGAAGAGATATATCATCAGAAGAAGCAGAGCCAAATATTTGATTTGGTTGATTATGCTGCAGGTGTCTCATCAGACCTGCAGTACCTAGATTCCTCATTACTTTCCCTCAACCTAGTGCCTCTTGCAGAAATGCAACGCAGGGCCAGAGGCATGAGGGGTGGCTGTCATAAACGAGACCCTGGATGGCTGATGGCAAGTGCTATCTGGAGGAGCTGAAGCCAGAAAAACTAGAGATGATGAAATCAGAGGGCAAAAGGAGAAAGGGCCTATCAACAGTGAGCGGTGCATCACTGCTGATAACATAAGCCTTTCTGATGTCACCTTGCTTGGTGCAAAGGAAAACAACTTCCATTCATATAGTTGATCCAGGAGGGGCTGTTCACAATCACAAATGTCCTCAGCTAGGTGCTTCTATGCCAGCCAGCACAGTGGTCTCATAGGTCATTAGTCCTTGGCACATGAAGGGGTTAACAAAGGTATCTGGACTACACCCATCTATTCCAATAACAGTGCATTTCTAGGTCTGTAGTGACACTGCAGCATCAAACTGTAGTCATGTTTACTATTTCTCAGCTTCACATCAGAGCGACAAGAATTTGCTGTCTTGATTTGGCAAAACAGGGAAGAATAAGCAGTACAGATAAAGGCCTTAGACACTTAGACCTTCGACCTCAAGATTGCAAGATTGGGCCTTTCCCAACTCTGATACCTTTCTTTACTCAAGGTACAAGAGGATCTTCCCCTCTCATCTTAGTATGGGGCTTATATGGAATCACAGTGAACAGATTCATCACACCACAGCCCCTTCATTCTCTTTCCAGCATCTGGGTGGGCAGATCGCCCTAGTCCTTCTAGAATATGAAACATCTGTGAATGAACACAGTGTCTGCCACTCTTTAGAACAAATAGTTAAAACACATCCATAAGCCTGACTGTGCTCAGCTCTGTAGCTTTAGCACAGATTCATCTCTGAGACTCAGAGGCATATGTCTAAATATTGGATTTCCTATACAGCCAAAGAAACCAAGCTGCAAGAGTTCTTTCCCCTTCGTCAATGGCTTCGCTCTCTGTCTGCACCCAGTACTGCCCACCAGGGTCTCAGCATGGAAGCTGGCCCCAGCCACATTCTTTCCCCTAGTGCTTCCTCTGGGTCCTGCTCTCTATTCCAGGGAAGGTTGTAAGTATGGGTCTCTCTACACCTACTGGATATGTAGATATCTTGGGTTCTGGGACATGGTATTCAATATCTAATAATATATGCTATGCTCACCCCAGGGAAAGAGAGAAGTCCCATTTAAATATGCTTTCCACCGTTTTTTGTTTGTTTTGGGCTCTGCAAATTATACAATTGTCCTTGCTAACCAATTATAGAATTCCAATGATTCTGTTTCCTGAACATTCCTTAAAGCCATAAACAGTTCTTAGGTCTGTTTCCCTCTGTTCTTTTTGACAAAAAACTAATCTTAAAACCGCTTTAATTCACCAAAACAACAGCCCATTACTGGCTCCTCATCTCCTCTGTCTAGGCACTGGTTCAAGTATTCTGGTTGCAGGCCTTAGTTATCTTAAGGAACCAGCCTTGTAGGGTCACTTCTGTTCTGTTTCTGTGCAGAGAGCTCTCTCACTATTCGAATGAACATCAAGCTCAAAGTTGAACAGAGTTCTTTGTAAGTTGTTTACTGCCTGTGTTCGTTAGTTTTATACACCGACTTCCCCGGTGCTCTAGTTCTCACATGCTTGATCAAATATAAGTCTAGCTATTGCCATGTTGGTATTTTTTAAAAGATGGGACTAATGGTTAAGTCAGTGCATTCAAGCAAAACAAACTCTCCTCTAAAAAGAGGTCTAATGTGACCTCTTAAGGAGGAAAAATCCCAAGGTAACCCAAGAAAGACAGATTCCCTTTGGTCTCTCTGGGTCTTTAGCCTATTGGCCATGCCTGCTGTGCTTGGACTTGGCAATCATTGAGATCATATAAACCAATCCCTTAAAAAGCTCCACATCTTACTGTCTTACACACATACCTACAGACACACACACAGAGGTAGGAGTTGTGTTTTCCCAGAAAACCCCCAATGAGGACACTAGCTCTCCACACACACACACACACACACACACACACACACACACACACACAGAAGCAAAGAGAGAGAGAGAGAGAGAGAGAGAGAGAGAGAGAGAGAGAGAGAGAGAGAGAGAGAGAGAGAGAGAGAGAGAGAGAGGGAGAGGGAAAAGAGAGACACAGAGACAGAGACACAGAGACAGAGAGATATGCACACCTAAAGATCTATTCTGTTTCCCCAGAGAACCGGAATGAAAACACTGCTTCTCCATTTTTTCAGAACTCCTATGTTTTCCCTCTAGCCATTTTGGGTGATCTTAAGTTCGCATCTCTCCCACCTTGGGACAATTGTCATTTTTTGTAAAGGAATGGGATACTCACCTCTGTTATTCTCCTGTGTATTAGTTGCCTCCCAATCTGGGCTACAAACACCTTTCAGTTTCTTTTAATCAATCATCACTTTATTTCCTATCCCTGCACTCTCTCTTTCTAGTTCTCTCCTCCCTCCCTCCCTCCCTCCCTCCCCCCCCCCTCTCTCCTCTCCTCTCTTTCTCTGTCCTAGAGATCAAACCTATAGCCTTGCACATTGTAGGCATGTGCTCTCTCACTGAGCTACACACCCAGTCCAGTCTCACCTTCTCCTAAGCGCTACATTTGCCCATTTTCCTGACTCCTTCCTTCAGTGGACTTGAGCTTCCTACAGGTTGGGGCCATGTCTGATTTTTTTCCTTTTTATTTTTATGGCCAATCAGACAATACTTGCCTCAGAAAAGTAATTCTGGGTAAATAAAATAGTAACCTAAGTGAGATGGTGAACTCCTATAATTCAGCACTCAGAAGGCTGAGGCAGGTGGATTGTTGTAAATTTGAGGCTAATCCCAGTTGCATAGCATTTCTAGGCTTGGAGTACAGGCCTAGACTCTGAGACTCTGTGCCAAAACAAAAACAGAACAAAACAACAACAGTAAAACTAAGTAAGTAAAAACTAAACGAAGGAGAGGGGATAATTGCTTTACCTCCTCTGAGATTTGAGGGTGGATGAGATGCAATAATATAGAGAGGCCAGTGAGAGATCTCACCTATGAGTGAGAATGGGATCTCTAGTTTCATGCATGCTGCTGCGAACCAACACAAATTCAAGAGCAAACAACGACCATCATTTCTGGAAGAAGAGAGGCATTAACATCAGACAAGGTGGATCCAAAGCATGATCCTTGCCTCTGTGGTACACCCTCAGCAAGGGCAGGATGCCACCCACTATTTCTTCATAAAAGAGGCCTCCCTGCAGATGGAACCAGAGCAGCCAGCCAGGCACGGTTCCAGACATTTCTACAAGATTCCCAAATGTGACGCACAGCATGATGCAGAAAGTCTTCCGCTCTGAGGGACGGACTCTTTCTTAGGAGTTGTTCTCTTGCCCTGAAGCCATTTCCAAGGCACTTTCTTCCATTTATTGTTGAACTTGAGTCTGTTATAGAAAGACAGCATCCTTCTGAAACTTGGGTTTGAGCATGAGAAAGTGGGTTTGTGGCATTCTCACAACACAGTTCTGCCGGTGATCCTGCCTAGGGCTTAGACTGAATGGTGGGATCCCTGGGGTGGGCAGCAAGCCACCTGACCATCAGTGGCAAAGCCTTTCTACCTCCTCCTCCTCAGGCACTGTGGTTTTGTGTCTGCCCAATTTGCTCTGTGTAATGAGTGGGTTTCCTAGTTCTGTGGATGGAGTTGCAGAGGCAATCACCCCCTCCCTGAGACACAAACCTCTCTCCCCACCCATTCGTCACCCAACAGGCTGCCTGGCAGAGGCAGGGGGCAGGAGGCACATTGTAATAAATTCTATCCACTGCTGAGCTGAGGGATAGCAGATGGATAGGTTTCCTCGCACAATTTCCACTTTACTTGGTTTGGGTATAAAATAGCAGAAGGGTAGTTTATTCTTGTGCAGTTTTCAAACAGATAAAACCAGAGGGAGGGTGTATTAGACTGGGAGGAGGGGGCAGGACTTGACTGTCCTTTAGATAGAGCCAAATGAACAGGAAGCCCTGTGAAAGATTTAGGCTTTTTTTTTCCTGCTAGATCGGTGGTAGTTGCCCTTCCATCCAAATCTGCCTGCTCATCCCCACCAGGCATGGCAAAGGAAATGGTCTCAAGGAGGCCAGACAGTCTGTTGTTCATGTTGTTGCAGTGTTATGGTGATTGCTGTACAAATTCTCAGGGTGAAAAAAGGTATAATGACAGATTGTGCGATTATGCCCGTACTTATAATTAAGCTGTTACAATACAGACAAGCGCCTGCTCTCTAATGTCACCAACAGAAACCTCTCTGCTTGGGGAGGAAAGTGACTCACTCTGGCAATTAGAAGGAGTTCCCTACAGGACTTCTTTTCCAAGCCTTATGAGCGCTTCAGTTAGGAAGATGTATAGCTTGCTTGAATTACAGGGAAAAGCAGAGAGCCAGGAGCAGCCACCTGATCTCCAGGTACAAGATGCTGCTGGTTAGAGAAGGAATTATTACCATCACAAATTACCTCTTTGCAGTACACAAAGGACTCAAGGATCCTGCTTCTGCAAGGTGCTTTATCACGAGGTTTATATTCTGCTCTGTGGTGTGCATGGGCTCAGTGGTTTCCATTCTCAGGCAGGGAGAAAAGGGGAGAGAGAAAGCACAGCAGATCAACACAACGATTTGGTGTCTAATTGGGACCTGGCCACTTGGCAACACAGCCACTTACTCTAGCTGTCACTGGCCTAGCAAAAAAATGGGTTGTTTTTGCCTGAGAAATCCTCACCGCCCCCTCCCCCCACTAGAAAGGGTTATGTTGGGCCTTCCCATGAACATTAATGCAATTACCACTTTCTCATCAAAGCCAACCGAACTTTGTTCCTCTCCTTCCCTTCTTTCTTTCTTTCCTTCCTTCCTTCCCTCCCTTTCTGCCTTCCTTTCTTCTCATTTCTATAGACTCCTTTGTCTCATTTTTGTTTTCACTGGTGGGCAAACATCACTCGTAAGAAGCTGCTTTTCCTCCTTGCACATGTATTGTGGACTTCTAATCAGGCAATCTTTACGGCCATCGATGTAAAGCCTCTTTAGAAATGGAAGTATCCCTCTGTGCAGCAGGCAACCTCTGTGCCATTTGTGCACAGAGCATCACTGCTTTCTCTGCCATGGATGGACCTGAGATTTCGTTGTACAGTACTTCCACACAGAGGCTGCACACCCAGGCTTGCTGCTTCCTAATCTGCAACTCCAGGTACTACTTATCCACCTCCAGAGAGCATCTTGAAGAGTAATTAGTTAATGGTTGTGAAGTGTCTTGAAGACTAGAGGCGCAATACAAGTGGTAGGAATTAATATCGGCGTCTTGTGCAAATGATCCCTGGATGCCAGTGCTTGAAAGCATACCTCAAATTCTTTTCATAAGGAGGCAGAAGATACAATTAATACCAAGGATATGTTTTAAGATGACCATTTGATTGATGATTGAAACAAGTGATCTGTATTTGATCAGGTCTGGCTTATGTCACATGCCTGTTTTAGGATTGTTGGGCTAGGGATTTAGACCTTACAGGTATGCTGAATACTCACATTGTCTCACATGACAAGAGATAGCACTCTGTTGTCTTCCCCAGGTAATTTGTAGTGAAAGACTTAGAACATGGGGGGATGGAGCTAATGAACACATATCAAAGTGAGAGGCAACGGGCATCTTTAAGCCGTTGTTTTCCTAAGCTCATGGAGAGAACATTTGAACAAAGCTCTGTCCAGCATCCTTCTCTTATGGCCATTCTCTTTTGGAAGGACCGCCTCTCCAACCTTCAGTTTAGTTTGGGGAGGGGTGGTCTTTGACCCTCATCTAACCTAACTAATGAGTTCTGTTTCCTTGACCAAACAAGTCTGTGCAGGTATGGCTATAGGACAAGTAGCTAATTCAGCAAATCCCTAGCATTTAACTTAGAAGCTGATGCCAGTAAGGTTCAAGGCACAGGTCAAACTTGTGTCACATGGAGGAACATTGCATGGGTGTCGGGGTAACTCATCATGATAGACTAAAAAAAGAAAAAGGTACAGAATCCGAAGAAAACTGATTTGTGTCAGGCCCAGCCTTCTAGTCACACAAGCCAGTGCTTTTCTACCTGACACACAATAGTCAAGGTAGGGCTTTGATTGCTGGCAAGTTATAGTTTGCCTCTGCACAGTGAGGTCTGCAGAATATTACTGGCAGGGAAAAAAAAAAAAGACAATTATAACTATACATTGATTGAAGGGAGAAGAAATTATTGGGACTGGGCTGCATCTGGGGACTAATATAATGGCCTAGGTAAGAGATAATAAAAGCCCTATTGCAGTCCTTGTGTAATTCTCACCAACATTTTACCTGGAAGTACACTTTCAAAGTGAATATGTCTAAAGCTGAAGTGTTGGCTCCTTTGAGCTATTTCCCCCTAGTACCTCACCTGTGAAACCCTGAGCCCATGAATCTGCTATTCCTTCACTGAGTCCTCACTGTTCTCCCACTGTCTGCAGGCCCTAGGAAAATTCTACAGCTAGGATACAGTTCCGTATCCACAACTCAACGGTGCAATCGGGGTAATACTGGCATGTATTTCCTGCATACTACTGAGTCTCATTAAAAAGAGTCATGATAATTAATTTAGAATTTTCAGAGATAAAAACAATTATAGATACCTAGAAAACAGAATTACAGAAAGACGAAAACCTGGACAAGTGCATCCAATCTACTTTCCCAAAGTCTAAGATCATGATAGTTTATCCAGCGAGGGAGAACGACGTGAGAAAGGAAGGGTGCAGGGTCTAGGAAAAGGAATGGTGAGACAGTCAACAGAACCCAAAATTCATAAAGATCTTTGGGGAGAATATGGTTGGAAGAGTGTATTTGTCCATAACTATTATAGAGGGCCTTTGCTGTCAGACATGAGTTGGGGCTTGTCTCAGAACAAAAGGATCGGCGGCACCTGACTTTCAGTGAGGAAAGAGATTAAACTACACAAAGATAGAAGGGAAAAGCGATATTCTGGATTGGGCTGCCTTTGGAGGCTAGTATAATGGTCTAGATAAGACATAATGAAAAGCTTTAATTGCTTGCCAAACACGGTACACAGAGCTTTAACAAGAGGCTGCCAGAGAACGGGGAAGTTATTTTGAGATTAGATTGCATCGGTTTTAGAAATAGGAAAGATGTTGGAATGAGGGAAGTTCATGGTTTGTAGTGTCCAAAGGGAAAGGGTTACATTAAACAGAATCAGGAAGTGCAGCTGGGGTAATAATGCAGCGTTGTCTTCTTAACTCCTGCGGGTTTCCCTCCCTGTGTGATGATAGGTTAGCACTGACCACAGGACGGATAGCTGCTGCCTGAGGTCTGTGACTGGGAGTGAGCCAGAGCTATGCACTTGCTGTTCTCGAGTTTGGTGCTGGGTAATGAGAGGTACGAAACTCATGAGCATTGCTGGTGATCAACCTTGCTGCTGGCGCCATCGGAAAACATGCTTCCTGCTCTATTTCCTCTTCATCTTCTCCTAGTCCTGGGCAAAGAGCAAATGCAGCTCCACAGAGATGGGCATCAGTTTCCGCTGCAGATGACTTGGGGCAGCCACTGTAGCAGGGAAAGGGATCTAGTTCTGCCCCAGTTATCTTTTCCCATGGACTTATCCATTTTTCCTTTTCAAATGTCAGTCCGGCTGATCTCAGCTTTGGGTTCAATACAGGACACAGAGAGCAAACAATTTATCCAACTCTGCCAATCCCAGCCTCTGTGTAAAATTGCGTCCTTATGCTCCGCCCGTTATTCTACACACATATGTGGTGTTTATATTTCTGAACTTCAGCTAATTGAGTGAAGTCACGACATGAAACTACTCTTCTCCATTGTAGAAAGTGAGATGTTGGTAGAAACGTATGTCTCGGGCAGTTGGAATAATGTACGTGGTTTATGAGAAGGTAGTCAGGACTAGAGAAAGAAACCAGTTCCCCACACAGGATAATCTAGCCAGAAGCCCATGACGTTGGGGAGATGGAATACAGAAGAGAGGAGAGCAACCATGAGACTTTGGACAGCATCTATGTTGCCAGACAAGAGAAAAACAAGACTAACTTACCCTTGACATAAGGTCAAATGGGACCATGAAGAAAGCATGTGGCTAAAATCCATATGTAAAGTCTGAGGTGACAGTGCAAAATTATAGCATCAAGCATAGACGCTTCTCTTTCTCTGTCACTGCACTTAGAATTGTGGAGAAAGCCGTGCACGTCATCCAGTGCAGCCCTTATTTCACAGGTGAAAGAACAGGGGTCCACGAGCGCTTCCTTCAGTGCACAGAGCTAGTTTGATGAAGAACCAGCAAGAAGGTCCGGGCCCCTTGCCTTACACTTGACTGATCCTGCCTCATCCCTATTGTTCCTTCTGTTTATGAGGCTACTGGAATCAATGAAACAATATTGAAAAATATCGAGTCTCTGGGAGAAAAGATTTAATGATAATGCTGACATAAATTCTAAGATTACCTTCTCTCTGAGGGGTTCAAAGCACTTTACATATATTATTCTTTCTCAAAAGAGCAGTTCATGACAGCAAGGTAACAAATACTTTTATTATTTGGCCATTACAGAGAAACTGAGTCACTGTGAAGTAACTTGATTCATGCAGTAACTACAATGCCTTTTGGAGGCAGGTGCAGTTTGCATGCCTTTGACAATGAGGTTACCTGAGCATCATGTAAATTTCCACACTTGACAGATCGTTTTTGAAATGAAAGCCGCCCTGCCCTATCTCTCTGCAATTACAGCATTAACCGAATAACTCACAGAACCTCTTTCCTTTCCTGTTGTATGCATAATTCGTGGGCAATCTTCATATTTTTCTAGAATGTCAAATGCTGAGAACCTAGAGGGTTGTGCAAGGGAAGGTCTTAAGTTACGTGTTATCAGGGAGTTCTTTTCCTGGGATCTTCGGGAATGGGGAAAGGGGTGGATGCGCTGTTCCCTGGTGCTTCCACGCTAGTTGCCAGAATGTTGTCAAAGCAGCCGCTAATGGGATGAGTTTCATCTCCCCCACAGTGAGCTGGATTTTGGTTATGTGTTTACTCATCCATGATGGTACACTAACATGTACTGAACAAGGAGCTAGGGAGCCAAGGAAGCAAGTGGAGGGCGTTGGGGGGCGGGGTGAGGGTGGGAGTAAAGTAGACCCTGACTATTAAATTGGGAGGGTAAATGGACTATGATAGTTGCTGATCCTGAAGGGCCACATCCATTTCTCTTGAGTAGCATTTACATGCATCACTGTGTAGAAAAAGGTCTCAGAGAGCTCAGGCTGTCATGACAAAGCACCACAGGCCGTGCGGCTTGTAAGCAGTAGAAATTTCTCACCATTCTGGAGCCTGCAAGTCTGGGATTGGAGTGAGAGACCCGTTTCTGGCACTGCAGACTGCCAAGCTTCTAATTGTGTGCTCACATAGTGAAAAGAGGCCTAGAGAGCTCTCTGGGGCTCTTTTGTAAGAGCAATAATCCCATTCATGAGGTTCCCACCCCATGACCCAATTACCTTTCACGGGCTCTGTTTTCTACTACAACCACCTAAGGAGTTAAAACTTCAAATTACAAGTTCGAGGGCTTAGTAACATTAAGGAGTTTAGAAGAAATTGCATCTGCTAACTTCCTACTACATGTCAGGTACCTGGAATATTTACCAGGAATTGTGTACAAGACACAGAGAATTTTCCTTCCTTAGTTTTCTTTCGTGGCCCTATCATCTAATGTCCTGCTTACCTGCTTATCTGTGTAGCTACCTTGCAGAAAGCAGCTTACAAAATGCAAGCATCCAGTAAGAAACACACACACACAGAGCATCAATTGAGAGGTTGGAGGCGTGGACACAAAGGCATCCCTGTCTCTCTGCAAGAGCTTCCTCCTACCCAGCACAGACTGCAAGCCCATAACAAAGGCAGGCCACCCCTTAGTGACTATCAATATCCTTTCTGGCTCACAGGCCATCCCTGCTGTTACACATCCCCACCCACAGCACAGCCTAGGAGCTTCTCTGTTCCAGGACATTAGGAAGGAGGAAAGGATGTACCCACCCCAGTCTGGTCCCATCATCCTCTGTCCCATCTTTTGTGTCTGGGGTTCATACTGCCTTTTGTCCTTCCTGCCAGTGGAGTTTTCAAAAGCAAGGATCCAACTTCCTTTTGGCCACTCAGAGAGTGTACAGTATATTTGATGTCTGGGACATCAAACAAATGCTTGTGCTCAGAGTGCAGAAATAATCCCAGACAAAAGACAACTGTGGCTATGCAGAGAATACCAAAGAGACCGGGTCAGGAAATTACCAGGCAAGTCAAAGAAGAGGCTGTTCCACAAACTCAGTTCACCCCTGAGAACAGAGGGGAGCTTGCTGACTGTACCCACAGCTAATGGATGATACTAGCTCCTCAGGCCTGAGCTGGACCCGTCAGCTTTCTTTCAGACAGAGTCTGTAATAGTCTGGGAAACCCGGGAGTGGCCAGATAATAGTGAACTCAGCGTGTGCACCCCAAAGAAGAGCCTGTCCCCACCCCCACCCCGCCCGCCCCACGGCTTTGTGCAGACCAGCCAAGGCTGTGCTGTAAAGGAGGAGAGTCACAACTCTCTCCCCTTCCGTTCTGATCCTGTGGCTTCTCCAGGGGCCTGCGAGCAGACAGGAAACTAGAGCATTTCCTGTTCAGCACCTGGCTCTCTCTTTTCCACTTTCTCTGTTGGCCCGTCCCCCTCCTCCAGGCCTAAGAGTTAAGGGGTGAATTAATTGGAAGAAGGGGGAAGGAAAAGTCAGGACCTGAGAACTGCAAATCAAAGAAGCCTGTCTCCCCCAGAGGGCTCAGAGGGAACCCTGCTCACAATAGCAGTTCAAGTTCACCTTGTGTGAAGGGAAAGAGGTATTTTAATGGCACCGTAGGAAGAGGGGAGGAGACGGAAAGAAGGATAGAAAATCAAAAGAGAGAGAGGGAGAGAGGAGAGAGGCGCAAATCCAAATGTCGATGTGTAGACACAGTGAGGAGAGCCTGCTGGCTGACAGGGTGATTTATTGGATTCTTCCACTTAATCACTGCCGGCCTGTGGCCAAACGGATCTCCAGCAAAGCTGAAAGGCAGCCGAGGGAAACAGGCTCATAAGCATAAAGCCGCATAATGGTGTTCAATGAAGTGTGAGACTTTTAGTTCAGTCTCGCTGAGCCGGCCGCACCGCCGGAATGTCAAAGAGGGATTGTGGGTGGAAAAATTATGGATTTAAACTGCTAGCTGTAAATGAGGTCAATATGTCTGGTTCATAAACAGTCCGAGCCTATTCCAAGAATGCAGTGAGGGGGAAAATTAGCGTGAAGCCAACACTGTAGACAAACCTCATTGAGATATAATTGCAGCTATAAATACAAGCGAAAAGCTTACCGAGTGCAATAAAATACAGACACGCTTTTTTATTTCCTCTTCTTCTTCCTTCTTTGAATCCATGCATTTGTTAAGGCCCCGCATCTCTAATGCGCCTTTCATCTCCCCCTCCCTCTCCTAGTGACACCCAGTGTTGCAATTAATTGAGTGTTCTTGATTTCTCATTCCATTTTATTCAGGCGAGATTGGAAAAAATCAAAGAGCACATCTAAAGCATTTTCTCCCCCTTTGCCTCTCTATTTGAATCAGGTTGAAATGTATGTGAGGGAAGGGGGGAAAAAAGCAGTGCTTATTTTTTTTCATGAAGAGGAAAGAGCCAAGTAAAAAGGCTTTTTAAAGTATACATCTGTGAGGTCATTTGAATCTCAGCTTAATGAAGGAATCAAAGACATCTATAAGGTCTTATGGTGGGGATTCCTGGGGGGGGGGGCACACTTTGGCCTCATGAGACAGTGACTCAAAATTAATATGTATATATTTTTTCACGTTCTCTTTTTTTCTTTTCAAACTCCAGAGAATCTCATTACTTTGTTTTGCACTTGAGCTCAGAGGACAGAGGACAGACATTAGCAAACTTACTTTGCCTGGTTTAAAAGCCGATACAGTAATAAATTGAAGTCTAATAGCTCTGGTCAGGCTGTCTTTCCCCTAAACCAATTGATTTAAATGGCAGTAATTTGGCCAGCGAGGCTAGTCCTGTTTAAATTAAACCCATTAATATAATAGCTCAAGTCCTGAATGAAATCCATCTGCAGGGAAGGCTCCACCGGTCAGTAGTTTCATAACTGTGAAGGGGATGTCCTGGAACGCCCACAGTCCAGCAAACAGGAATTACAGATTACAGACAAGACCCGTGTGTATGTACGCGCGCACACACACACACACACACAGTGGGGCGGATAGTAAGAACACACACATTCAAGTGAGGAACTGGCCTGATGATTTGAAGGGAAATGACCTTGGTTTTTAACAATGAAAGGTTAATTGTGTTAATAGCAGCAAGCAGAGTTCCTGTGGGAAAAGCCCGAAGCATCCATCTTGCTCCCATCCCATGTCACAAAGGAGATGTTTTTCCTTTTTAATTGTTCCTATTAAGCATCATAGACCACCCAAAAAAGCAGTTTTTTTCTTCAGTGTGAAATACTGGCCTTTGCAGCTAAGGGGTCTGCATGGTGTAAGTGTCATTATTGGATGTCAGAATAATGTCTGTGCTGTGTATATGCTTGGTTCAAAAGCATGCCCTTTGCAGGTTTATGTTAAGGTGCCCACACCAGAGGAATTTGGTTTGAAAGTCAGGAATGCAGCTGCCGGTGTTCTCATCCCGGAGTCTGAGTTAGTGTTTAAACTCGAGCAAATTATCTGCCATCTGTTCAAAAGGAAGAGTGCTTCTTAAACAGACCGCTGAGGGGCCTGAACTGGGCAGCTGTGCAACTGTGGGGATTTAACTATTCATGCATATTTGAAGGATGTCACTCAAGTAATATGAATGTCCACTGGTGGCCACAGAAAACGCTTTCTGTTAGTACAGTAGGAAGTGCTACAGGTGTGACCACAAGACTGAGGCTAGGGATGCGGGGCACTGGAGGTAACTCATTACTTTGCCACACACCTTCTGTCTACAAGGTTGTCTAAAGTGTTGGGCAGCCATGAACACCTAATTCAAATTTATTTCATAGCTAAAAAGAAATTAAAAAATTGAACTGCTTCTCTGCATTCCTCTCTGGCTGTTATTGGTGTCAATGAGAAGAAAGAGAAATGAACTTGGTCTCTACAGCATCAAGCATAGCTACATGGCAGCCGCTCTCGTAGTGGTAGCAATTAGGCTCATTAAGACAGAAATGTATATGGGTAATTATGTCACTTTATCATATGCATTATGCCATTGGTATTTTATTCATCCGTAATTGTGAGAAAAGTTTGCGTAGTTACATCCAGTGGCTAGTGTCCATGCTGGGGGTCTTGTGATAGGGTCTTTTACATGTTCTGTTTAATTTATTCCTCATGCATCCCTGTGGGTCGAGTGCATATTCTCCTTTTTGATATTATAAGGAAAGAAACTAAAATTTTCCTCTGCATAAGTTCAGAATGTTCTTTGAAGACATGTAATGTTCTTCTTCCCCAAATTGCCTCCAGATTTCTTTTTCTTTCTTTCTTTTTTCTTTTTTCTTTTTTATTGTTGTTGCTGTAGTTCTTGGTTTTGTTGTTGTTTTGTTTGGTTGGCTTTGTTTTGTTTTTTGTTTTGAGACAGGGTTTCTCTGTGTTATCCCAGGATGTCCTGGAACTCACTCTGTAGATCAGGCTGACCTCAAACTCACAGATATCTGCCTGCCTCTGCTCCTAAGTGCTGGGATTAAAGGCGTGTGCCACCACTGCCCAGACGCCTCCAGATTTTTTTACCTATTTGTACTTACTTTAGACTAGGAGATCAAACTGATAAAAATATATCACATTAGTGCATTTTAAATCACAAATAAAATATCTCAAGTAGTTACTTTTATAAAGAAAAGAGGTTAGCCAGGTGGTGGTGGTGCATGCCTTTAATCCCAACACTTAGGAGGCAGAGGCAGGCAGTCTCTGAGTTTGATTCTATCTTGCTCTATAGAAGGAGTTCCAACACAGACAAGGCTACACAGAGAAACTCTATCTGAAAGAAAAAAAAAAAAAAAAAACAAAAGAAGAAGAAGAAAGAAGAAAGATCATGATCAGGTCAGGAAACAAGAGGCTCGGCATTGATTCAGAAGTTGAGTGTGCTCCTAGAATCAATTATCGGAAGAGCTCAAGGACCCAACCAGAATAATCTTAGTTTCTTTTGAGAGCATGCCCTGATGAGTTGTGGATCCTCTGGGCTCCCAACTTCTTAATGATCCTTGCATGCAGGTAATTAAACACATTAAATAGAGGTGAATCCTATGTTAACAGATATTTGACATATGGATCAAATCTAATGCAAACATAGCATGAACCGAGCAACAGAGTTGACCCTCAAAGAATTGTCAATTCTTCAAGTTTTCTTGAGTTCATTATCAACTTTGAGATATAATAATAATAATAATAATAATAATAATAATAATAATAATAATTTACATTTCAAAAGAAAAACGGCTTATAGGAGACATTCTCTTAATAGAGGCTCAATTCTATTTGTGGCCAGTGTCACCTATATCCCCATATTGTCCTCAGAGATGAAGCCCTGCAATCTCATTTTTCCTGTCTGACAGTGCTATCCAGCCTTCAGAATGTGTGAGAGCCAGAAGAAATGGACTGCTTCGGGGACACTGTGAGGTTGTCATTCGCTTTGAGTTTTCCCACTGGTGAGCTGGTGTCATCAGCCCTCACTCCTGAGAGCAAAGAGGAGAGTACGACTTCCAGAACTCTGAGTCTAACTACAGTTTTCAGTGAACTGTACAGGGTCAAGGCATACTAATCAAAAGAGAGTCAACAGTGACAAGAAAACAGAAATACCCAAACTTCAGCAAAATAGAGTCATTTTTCCACATTATTAACTCTGCTCCTAAGTGTACTGCCTGCGGCTCCATGAGCTACTTCTAGTCAGTCATGGAATCGTAGACCACTTGAAGAAGAATTGAGCCTGAGTCCTTGATTTCACATGAAGGTTGGGGGTTGGGGTAGGCTGGCAGGGTAACCAATGAGAACCTGGGAGTCCTGGGAGCAGATGGGGATGGAGGTTTCATAACGTTCAGGCCTACGGCCCTCCCTGACTCTACCACTCAGTGGACCTCACAAAAGCACTACTGAAATCATCTATCTCAGATCAACTCTGGAATTTGGGCAACACAGATCCTGCCTTAGCTAGTTACCATTCTTCCTTAAGAGAGACTAAAGAACGCCAGAAATCTACATTATTGACATATCAGATGAGTCCAGGAGGTAAATGAAATAAGCATTTTAATCTATATCTACTGGTAATAAAAAGGAGGGATGGCACACTCAGAGTTACAGAGGTAAGATCTTCTACAGACTGGACATGTTCATTACTATGCAAATATTTACTTAGTGGCTAACGTATCTCAAAGACTGTCTCCAGGATTGGCTACCGTTAGGCTCTTTGGTGTGCGTTTGTTGCTGGAGAAGGCTAGAGGGTAAGGCAATGCCGCACACACATATAATATGTGAGGAATATACCAAGCTGTGAAGACACTGAAGCAATGACTAAGCTGAGGCATGGCAAATCACGGTACTCGTGCACAGGTACCAGGATGACCTTTCAGGTGAGGTGGCATTTTAATAGATGTGAGTGGAGTCAGGAATTCGTATTTTAGAAAGACTAAAGAGCAAGTGATCCCTCCACCCCCGCCCCCACCCCAAGCGTGCGGTGCTTGTTTGTCTAAGGTTTCAGAGCTGAGTTTGTTAATATAAGTCCTGCATTTGCTCACAATTCACAATACTAAGCAGTCAGATGAGTGAACAACCTCTGGACGTCTGTACAGGATCCCAGATAAATCAGCAGATCTCTCTCCCTACCAAAAAATGGTTCCTGGGAAAAGGAAATAATGGCAGAAATAAACTCACACGTCCAATGAGTGATGGACTCTCACAGGGGAAAGAAGGCCCCATGTTCCCCTCTTCCCTTCTCTCTGAAGACAGCTCACTATGAGAGATCTTCCTATCATAAGCTTTTCTCATGGGTTTGCTAAGGAAGGAGACAGTCCCAGGGTTCAAAGTAACATCAACTCTTAGTTCACAGCTAGGCCTTTGGCCACTGCCAAGAGCTAAGCCACGCCACCAATGTGTCAGAGAGAAATGTCGTTCAAAGGGCTGTGGAAGTCTAGAATGTTTCACAAGGCTCAGAGCCAGTTCCTGCGGTCTACAAAGGTGTCTGTGCAGGGAGCCACTGCACAGGGAAGCCACTGACTTCAGGAATCTCTGACCTGCTTTATTTTTTCATATACTAACCTCAAACACCACCAAAGCCAGAAAGCTGTGAAGGGAAGAACATGCAGGATGGCTGAAATAGCAGATACACTTGGTCTTGGGTTGGCTTTCCTTTTCAAGAGAACAGAACTAGATAAATAAGTTTATGCCCACCAGTGAGACATTCCTCATGGGTTTGCTATGTCTTACTTTAAATGTCAAACACTGGGGCTATAGTCGATACTGTAAATATTTGCTTACCGAAGGAGATGGGCCCACACATGCCTGTCAATAAATGATGGCTTAATTGGCAGAAGTCCTATGTCCTTAGTTTTTATTGAAATGAGAACACTTACTGTGAACCCCTACCACCTGGGCATGGTTATTTATTTATTCATTTGTTTTTGTTGTGGTTTTTTTTTTGTTGTTTTTGTTTGTTTTTAGCTTTTTTAAGAAATAGGCTCTCACAGGGTAGCTCTAGCTGGTCTGAAACTCTTCACATAAACCAGGCTGGCCTGGAATTCTCAGAGATTGCCTTGCCTCTGCCATCCTGAGTGTTGGGATTAAAGGGGGCGGGTATGCCATCATACCCCTTTGACTTTTTGACTTAATGGCTCAGGCCTACCACATCTGAACGCTGAGTTTGCAGGTTCAAGCTGCCACGCTCAGCTCTGAGCAGACTGGTAAGAGTATAGTATGTTGTTGTTATCTATGCTCCCAGTATTGTCTGCCAAACCCCTAGAGCTCTCCCATCGTGAATAACTGAGAGGTGTACATGCCGATGAGCCCTCCTCCTCCTTCTGCGGTACCTCGCCTACCCAACAACTCTGTTCTTCCTGCGTTTTCCTGACGCTCTAGTGAGAATGTGTTTTGTCTCCAGTGCAACAGTGCTGGGGGGTGGGGGTCGTTTGGGGGCTGTTTAGGCCACAAGGACAAACCTCATAACAGATTAAAGCTGCTGGACAAACTACTCGATGGAGGGCGTGGCCATATGATCCCTCTCTGTCCTCTGCCCGGTGAAGGAACTGCCCTCTGGAAGAAGCTGTAATCAAGGCTCTGTCTTGGAAACAGCCATTGGCAAAATGATGTTCGGATTTTGGCATACTTAGCCTCTAGTACCAAGCTCTTTGGAGCTCCTTTGTTAACCAAACCACCCTAAAAACATAAACTGCATCTCCAGTTGCAGACTTTGTTTTGAAGCCTCCCTTCTGCATCTGATAGAGAAATTGATCAGGAGAGAGAATGTATCAGCTAGCGAGCCTCTGCCAGAGCCTGTGCTTATACCCAAGACTACTCACTTAGGCCACCAAGATTCCTTAAGCTACTGGCTGACCCCCTCACCCACACCTCTTCACACACGTTTTGTTGTTGTTTCTGCTTCATATACAGGGGCTGGTTGTGTCTTGTACCCTGGTTCTGTGTGCTCTCATGATATGGACAGGGACTCTCTTGGGTTTCTCTCTTTCTTCCTTTCCTTTCACCTACCGGCCACACTTTGCTCATCTCCCTCCTAATTAGGCTGCTTTCTCACTAGTCTAACAAATACTTTTTATATACTTAGATGAGAGTGGTATTGCTTTTTTGTGAACATTTTACATTTATGAAAACACCTCCACTCATTTTCTTTAAATTAGTGCCATGGAGTCATTTTTTTTTTTTTTAAAGCATCACACTTTTTAGAATACTTTCAGATTTACAAAGAATGTTAGTTATGTGCTTGTTGCTGTGATAAAAATACCCTTTAAAGACACCTTAAAGAAAGAAAGTTTATATTGTCTCACAGCTCAAGGGTAGCATCAGCTTAAGGCAGCTGCTTGCATTGTATTAGATTGTTTTCTAGTTTTTATGCCGTGCAGGACCTCAGCCAGGGAGGGAATGGTGCCACTCACTGTTAGGGTGGATGCTCACACCTCAATTAACCTAGCTGAGATAATCCTTCATATGCATGTCCAGAGGTTTACCTAATCAGAATAACCCCTCACTGCTGTGCCTTGAGGCTCATTTTCTGTCTTCTTGGTAATTCCAGGTCCTTTCAAGTTGACAATCAACACAAACCATCACACAGAGGAACTAAGTGTGCTGTTCAAAGAATTTCCTTTCTAGAAGGTTGATTTTTCTCTGTCAATTAAAGAATTAAAAGATAAGAAACAGCTTAGAGGATCATGGAAATGAAACATTTATTGACAAGCATTATAGACTTCCTGGGTAGAGACTGAGCCCAGAGCTGAGTGACCTCTCACTCTAAAGGTGTCTGGGTTTTCATTAGTACCTCCCTCCTGCTGACTGGCTATTCTTCTATTGGACCTAAGGAATTGATACATCCTTTCTAAGTACATGCATTAGGAACCCTGCTTCTGTTCACAAGCATGGAAATAGCTGTAATGGGCATATGGGTATGGAAGCCATTTGTTGATTGGGGTTAGGGTGGGCCCCCCAATCTTCTTCCTTTTAAGTGTATTAGAGAAAGAGAAGCTTACTGCTGACTAGGGGCCCTGTGGCCTCACTTGCTTACAGATTCCCTCCCAGTAATCTGCATTAATATGTTGCAATGTTTATAATCAAGGAGCAAATGTTGATAAGCTGTTATTAAAGCTCATAGTCTGTTCTAAGGTTGGTTCAACCTTTGGATTAGACACTGAGGTTTAGCATAGGTCTATAATGACAGGTAGACAGTTTTTCTGCTCTGTAATAATCTGTGCTTCATCTATGTGATCATCCCCTCACATTCTAAATCCTTAGTAATCATTTAGCATTTTATGCTCCTTATACTTTTGTGTTTCCCAGAATTCCACATATTTCGAGCCTACAGTACATAGCCTGTTTCATATCTGCTTTGTCTGCTTAGCAAGAGGCACCAAGTTCTACTATGCTTTCAGTGGACTGACAAGTCTTCCCTTCCTCCCTCCCAACAGTATTCCAGAATACTGAATGTGGGTACCAGAGCTTGTTCACCCATTCACTTTCTGGAGTACATTGACTATTTGCATTTCATTTGTGTGTTTGTATGGGTGTAGTTTTGTGCTTCTTTTGGATCATAAATATTTACTTTATTATTCAAGGTCATATTAAATGACATCAATCTTAGACATGGTGCAAGCTTTCTCTCTTTTGTGGCTCCTAGTCTACAAAATCATGCATTACAGAAGGCATGAAGGTATAAGTGAGACTGCCTAAAAGAGCAACCACTGAGGGGGGGATGGGCGAGAAAGGGAAGATAATAGGAGGAGAGTGCTCAAAGCATGTCTTCCCCTTGCCCATTTATGGTACAATCTGGGATGGTGTCCTTCCTGGAATAGGTGGAGGCTTTCTTAGGAGCTGATTTTACCCATAATTCACTCTGGTACAATTAAATCCATTTAGTTTAGAAATATATCTAAAGCTGTAGCTACCTATAAAGTTGAGAGACTTACTAGGAGAAAGAGCAATGACACTTTTTGTGTATGTTCTTGGGAAGCAAGGGGACTTCTCTGGGGTAGTTAGAACCTGTTAAGACTGACTTTGTTGTTTTTCCAGGAATCCCATCCTTCCTCTTGACCCTTCATCTTGACTATGTCATACCCAGATGCTTGCCATATTCTTTATCTTCCTCAGTGTTCCCAACCTTCTCATTTTACCTCAAACATTCATTATTAACCCTAACATTTGTTTTTACTTTAACTTACGATCTCAAGGATTTGGGAATTAATTCAAAGGGCAGACACATCATCTGCTCTGCCTACTTACAGCTGAATGATGCATCACCTTTATGGGTTTCTCCCCAGGTCGATGCTGGGGAAAATGGGCTGTAAGGGATCCAGGGCTTCTTTCTCTTTTTTAATACTATTATCTAGTATGGCTTGTATGTGTTTGTCTTTAGTTCACAGCATACTCCAGTTTAGCGGTCTTGAATTCCTTTGGTATATTTTCATCAAGGGATGACACATGGTTTTGGTGGGTATAATGATCTGACTTGAGAACCGTCTCATGGTGACTAGTATCTCCTGATCCATTCTACCTTGGCTTTTAAAGTTTCTGTTGAGAAATGTGCTATAATTCTGATGATCTCTCCTTTATGTGTGGCTTGGCTCTTCTCTATTAACCTTTTGGTATAATTTCTGTTTTCTATGTTTAGTGTTTTAGCTATGAAATTACATGGACAAGTTAGTTCTGGTCTTGTATGTTTGGTTTCTCTTTGCCTCCTGAATGTCTACTTTAAGGGACTTCCTGCTATGGTTCTACTGGATGCCTTGCTTATGCTGTTAGTCTGAAACTTTCTATATTCTATTCCTATAATCCTAAACTTGGTATTCCCATAGTCTCTGATGGAACTTGCATGTTGTGTGCATATTTTTATTATTTTTTTCTTTATAGATACTTGATTGGTCTAATTCACCTTTTCTATGTCCCATCCCCTATATTCTTTCTTACTCCATTCATTCTATTGCAAGGCTTTCCATAGATATTTATTATTATTATTGGTTACTTATGCAGTTTTTCATTTTACTTTTTCAGTATTTCTCTTAATTGAATTCCTAATTTATCCCATACTATTTTATTTTATTCAGCTGCTAATTTATATTCTCTTTGAATTCATTTAAGAGTTTATTTGTGTCTTCTTTGATTCCACTAATCATTCTTATAATTATTCTCTTAAACCCCTTATATGGGGAGTTCATCTTATTCACCCTTATCGTAGACTTGGAATTTTCAAGGGGGATGTCATACTGTATGGAATTTACATGCTTCTTATATTACTGCATTGAGACATCCATCTTAGTAACTTTCACAGACTAAAACTTTAAAACAACAGCTGTGCCCTTTCAATTAAAGTATTTAAAAATTCCAAGAAAGGCAAGCTTGTGGTAAAATTATGTGAAGTTCAGTATTTAAACCTCAGCCCAAGTGCTTAGGGCACCTGGCAAAACCCCTAAATCTCTCCAATAGTAGAATATTAACTGCAGAAGCAACCACAGCTTCTGGGGAAACCACTCTGCAAATTCTATGCTAGCTAGTTAAAAACAGTGCTATTGTTGTTTTTAACTTCAGAGATTGTTGGAAGGACCAATGAGCAAGGGCCCTATGGTGCTTTCTTAGTTACTTTTTATAACTGTGATGAAGCCATGACAGTGGCAATTTATAGAAGAACGGGTTTAATTTGGGAATATGGCAGCTCGCAGGCAGGCATGGTGTGGATCTGTAGCAGTGCGCTCACATCTTTATCAGTAAGTAGGAGACAGATAGCTAACAGGAATGGTGTGAACTTTTGAAACTTCCAAGTTGGGCCCAGGAACACACCTCCTCTAACAAGGCCATATCTTCTAATCCTTCTCAATTCTACCAACTGGTAAGGAAGTTTTGAAAGATATGAGCCTTGGCAAGTGCTAATTAAGATGTTAATTACTAAGAGTAGGGATGGAGGGGTGAGAGCCAGTGGACAGGGATTAAATTTAGATCAATGGAGAAAAAATCCAAGTAGGAAGAAAATGTTAGGAATGTATTAAGCTCCACAGGTTTAGAAATTATTACATTTTGTCCTTTACATTTTGTTTAAATTTTGTTTTCATTCTTTGATAGTCATATTTAAGACATCAAAAACAGAGATGGGGAAAAAGAATTATATATGCTGTGGATAGAGAGAAAGATGGAGAATGCTCAATAGTAGACTGAGGGAGAAGCCTACAGCACAATAATATTCACCCTGAAGCAAGACCATACCGGACATTTCTCTAAGGACTTCCTCCTCTAGGGTGTTGCATGCAGCAAACTGCCCGAATCAGGGAGGTGGCATTTGCAATTCCAGTTTAAAGCTATTAAACTAGATTTGGATATGCATTGACCCTACTGGCATTTAGACTAATTCTCTTTGCGGATGAGTTTCTGGGACAACTGTGCTGAGCTTAGCACTGTAGTTCTAAGTTGCCTCCTTCGTACTCTATTGAGTCCAGAAGTGCTTTATGCAGAAAGGAGGGACTCCTTTGTCATCAAGATTCCAGAAGACCCATTAAACAGCAAACCAGAAGTTCAGCAAAAACAACCGCAATTGCAGCAGCCAGAACCTGCATGCATTCTCTGTAATGTTTCTCGCTGCTAGGAATGTCTTGAAGAGAAGCGATGAACAGCCAAGTGATGAAAAGCAATACAAAAGTGCTGGATCTTTGTTATTTAGACTATTTATAGTCTCCTATGGTCCATACAAGGCTTTTTGCAAGTGGCAAAGACCATTCCCCCAAATGAGGCAGTTCCCTTCCTACCAGACAAACTCCATGCACCCTCTCACAAGTTTGTTTCACATCCCACACTTAGGAGCAAACCAAAAACATGTTTACATACACTACAAGCCTGCCACACTGGTGTAGAATTTTGCTTTAGTTTCCTAGATGTTCTCTGCCTGTAGTTCCTAGGCACTGCTGCCATTCTTCCCTCTGGCTGCTTTTGGATGCCAATGTGTATACATACAGATGTGTGAGCCACTATCTTACTGATCTCAGCAGACCTTGTGCTGTGTGTGTCTTCAGCTCTTGGATGTCACTGTCAGCTATTAATCTAGTCCATGGTGGCCCAACTGACTGTTTATGCAGCACAACTTCCTTACGGTTTATACTGACTCTGTGAAGTCACTTGTTGCTTTGGGCACAAGGGAACTTCTGGTCCATAGGCATTCCTCCCTGCACCATTAGGGAGATACAACCTGATTTGATAAGTTCACTAATAATTATTGTCTCTGGACTATGTATCCTTAGGGTCCATACATGTATAGTGTTATCTATATAGTCAAAATGCCAATGTAAGTGTTGCTGTGGCATACTTCGCAAGACTCTCTTTGTATCATCAGACATTGGTACCCCTATTTCAAGGAATGAACCTGTAGGTTGCAAAGTGTCTGTCACCTTGTGTCAGGTGCCACCATCATCTTTTCATTTCCTTATGGCTCTGTTTGGAAATGGCAAAATTTATAAAATATTCTTGAGAGAAAAATGTGTATGTATGTACTGATGCTTTGATTAGATAGCACCAAATTGATCCCCAAGGAATAGTTCACTCTCTCTCCATTTAGCTACAAATGGAGAATGTCAAGATCCATTTCAAGGATTTTTGTATAAGATAGTTTTCAGGGTTGTGCAATGGTGGAAATTACAGAAAGATATCTCATGTCTCCTAATTCACACGGTGACTGTGTGTTGGAGCTGACTCCACCATGTGTAAGGTGCATGTGTTTATGTCCCTTGGCTCTCTGTCTTCTCTCTAGAAAGTGCCTTTGTGGCAGTTGTATGAGCCCATGATCCCTGGAATACCTCTCTTCCAGAGAAGATGAACAGCTTCCTGGCATTCCTTCCATTACACTGCAGGAAGCAAATCCTTTCATATTTTCCAGTCCTTAGTTGGTCCATGGAATAAATGCTAGCTGTACTCTGGGGCAGAGTTTCACACTTCACAGCACCAGTTTTATTATAAGATTGTAGCATAGTAGGCGGGGAATGTGTATTTAATTCTGAATAATTTGAAATAACACACTTAGCATGACCTTCAGGAGGAAACTGGGTTCTACTGAAATATGTATAGGTGTCTTTGTCTAGTGAGAAAACAGAAGACTGATACATTGCACTGTCAAGTATAATATTTATGCCTTTTTCAAGGAGCTTGTTTGCAGAGTAAATATACTTGTAGCTTTAGCTAGCTGCTCAGTCATTAATGCAGCTGAAGAAAAAAGGACTATTACAAGCTAGTTTTTATTCCTTGCTATTATGCTCAAAACTATTAATTTTGTGAGATTACATACATTTATTTATGCCGTGATATTTTCTCTGTGTACTTTTTATATCAAGATGTCCCCCTTCCCTACTTCTGTGAATCCCTTTTTTTCATTTGGTAGAACAGAAATATTGTGGATTTTATGCCTTTGTCTTTCATTTAAGAGTATCTATGCATTTATTTTCTTTGATCTGATAGCTAATTTTTGAGACGTTTCTAGCATAACCTAATGGAGCCTCTTTCTAGTTTAAAAGTAGAAAAAAAAAGATTATTTTATTTTTATTATACTGTTCACTGAATTTTTATCTTGTTTTCTCCCCTAGCTTTATCAAGATACAATTGGCACACAGAACACTGTATACTTAAAGTATACAGATATATATATATGTGTGTGTGTGTGTGTGTATATATATACATATATATGCATTTATATATATGCATATATATACATACATAGACACACATATTGTAATGTTTATAGTGTGCAACTATCATCAACATTTCTGTCTCTTGGCTTTATGATGATCACTATCCTGAGTGGTCAAAAATACTTGTTGGCCATTGTTATGTCTTTTTGTATGGAAATATACCATTTAGATGTCTGTTTGGTCTCTGATGTCTATTCATGACCTTTGTCTGTCTTTTAAGAAAAGGCTTTTTTTTTTTTTTCTTGATTTTTGAGTAGTTTAATCCCTTAGCTACCTTAGGCTTTTGCCCCTTCTGAATGTTGGTTGCCTTGTTATTTTGTTGACTGTTTATTTTGCTCTGTAGGAGTCTTAGTTCAATTCAACTCCATTTATTAATATATTTTTAAATTTCTGCTTATGATTTAAGGGTCATGTCCATGAAACCATTGTCAAGATGAATTTCTTTAGCCTTCCTTATGTTTACTCCCAGGAATCATGCAACTTCAGATCCGAGCATTTAAGTCTATAGTCTAATTTCAGTTGAATTTTCTTTATGAGATAAGGTAAGCATCCACCTTAGATTTTAACATTTGTTGAAAAGATTTATCTAGTTGTGTATTCCTGGTAACTTGCCAAATATAAGCTGATAGAATTGGGAATCTGTGTTTCAAGACTGGAAATCTTAGTTGAGTACCTGAGGACAAGAATGTTTGCCTGTAAAAGAAGCGTTGAGTTGTTTTGTTAGTTTCATATTTATTTCTTTAGTCCTTCTCTTATTTTGTTTTTTGTTTATTATGCACTCATTTATTTGTTTGTTTTTTTGAGAGAAGTCCTCACTATAGACTGGCCTTGGATTTATAATCTTCCAGCTTTAGCCTCCCAGAGCTGGGATTAGAAATTTGCAGTACCACATCTGCCATGCTTTCTTTCTAATGCCCCGAAAGAAAGGCTTGCTCTGTTAGTTGAGGGTTCAATTTACCATCTTCTTTGGGAACAAGACTACGCTTAAAGAAAATATGCATAGTTTCCAAGTTTGTTTCTTGTTAAATGTTGAAGAAGTTTTAGGGTCCATCAGGTAAAAATTCATGCCCAGTGGATAACGGTGTAAAGAGATTAAAATTTAAGGTTGCATTTCCATGTCCCTGTGAGATCTCAATTTTGATATAAATATATTTAGAATAAAAAAAGATGAAGCGTGCAAAGAAAATCAAGTGTTAAATGAACAAAACTTGCACATCTTCAGAAGAATTTAGGAGTGATAAACAGATAGGTCAGTGGGTAGCATGCAGTGGTGCAAACATGAGGACCTAGGCTCGGGTTTCCAACACCCACATAAAATACTAAATACAGCAGCATGCATTTGTAGTCCAAGAGCAAGGGAAGTGGGGGAGATAGGGAGGTGCTGAGTGCTAGGGTCAGTGGTGAGACCTTGTCTCAAAATCTAGGGTAGGGAGAGAGATAAAAATATCCCAAATTGATCCTCTGAGCACTACATGCCATCTATGCACACACGCACATGCCATACATGTATATAGACTACACAGAACATGATGTGACGTGACAATAACAACAGAGTTTGGGCGTTATTAGAAGTAAAGGGATTTGAATAAGAAGAATTAGTCAGACATCATTTAAATAACACCCCAGAGGCAACTGCCAAAGTCACTTATTCACACTTAGATTTCATTCTTATTCCTATAACCTTTCTCTGGATTCAATAAGGGAAATAGACCAACTTGACACAATATGACACCATCATAAAGAGTGATCAATTTCGATGGGAGTTAGAGACAAAAAAATGCCTCCTTTTGGGAACATCTGGGATGCAGAAGGCAACACTTATGCTAAGTCATAGACGTGAAGATTATAGCAACTATTCTAACAATACGTCAGTGGGGTAATAATAAACAGTCTGCAGGCAAATCTCAACATCACGTGGGCTACAGTGCAAGGCACGACCTCCAAATGTCCCCAGGCCATGTTGTTAGCTAAAAACAAGACAGGAGCCTACCATTCAACCACTCCTCCTCACAACACTTCACCTTCTTCAAGGGCAAGAATCTTCCGTGTCTGTGTTGTGACAATCAGGGCTGATTGTCCTGGATTGCTTATACTGTTGCGCTTAATTTCCCTTTTGATCGGTTAACCATTCTAAATGTGCTGGAGTCTGTGATTAGTTTTGCTGAGGAGCTTTTTCTGTTGAGGAATGTGGGTGGCTCTTCACCCTGCTTTTCTGGGAGTATTATGCTGATTTAATAAGAACTCTGGTTACAGGAAATTTGTGGAGACAAAGAGATGCAAAACTAATATTATGTTAGTATTTATTACCTTCTGAGCATATCTGAAACATGAAAGGACTCCTACCTACGAGATCAGAAAGGACAAAGGAATGGCCAAGTGTGTTCAGGTATGGAGTCTGCCCCTCCCCCTCCCCACTTCTGATGGAAACAGAAAGAAGAATGAGCAGGAAAGGCTGTTTTCCACCTCCGTATCTCACCCAGGACGCCTATGCCATCATCTTCTCATGGGTGAATGAATCCTGCATGCCAAATACTTGTTGACATTTCCACAGCAAGGATAGCACTTCCAATTATTGGGTTCTAAAAAAAGGATTTGAGCAGGGGCACAGTGGAGTTCTATAGATTTATTGAAAACAGAAATGTGCATCTGAAAAGAATCCGAAGAAAGGGGCGAGGTAGGAAAAGAGATGCCGAGCATGTGTCCCGAGTCTTCTGCTTTCTTGTCTACAGAATGAAAACGGATTTGATTTCTCTCAGCCCCTTTCCCATATTTGAAAGCCTCAAGTGGCAGTCGTATGTGAACAGTGGTGTGTGATATGAAGTGAGGGTTTGGGGCATTCTCATCTGTGAAGCTGTTAATGGCCATGTGCTCTGCCTTTGTCTCTAAAAAAATAACAGCATCAATGAAGCAGAGTTTAGAGATGGGCAGTGATGCACAGCATTAAGAGAGAAACTCAGCTTGCCCAGTCACTTCTTGGAAGCATATTGGGACATATGACATCCTCCTGATAAAAGGGTCCAAGAGCAGAAGTCAGCTGGAAGATCTCTGTCTGCTTCTCCCAGTGAAAATGGAAGATCAGGGGATGTCACCTTTTCTCTTCTCATCTTTAAACAAGTGTAGGGACTGTGCTATCAGCTTGTGAATATTAAGGTAAAACCATACTTTGTCAGATCTACTGAGAAGCCAGAGACCGCCAGAATTACCATCTGTCAGAAATAAATATATATATATCTGTTTAAGCCACTGGTTAAAAAAAATCTGTTCCGTTAGTGTCTTGATGGACAGTAAATAGACAATCCCTGTAAGCTGCAATTAACCTACCTAGGAAAGAAGGGCTCATCTAGAAGGTCAGATGCTTCCCCTTCAGCACTGTGTGCACTATAATGTATCAGGTCACCCAACCTATCACTTTATAGGTCCAGATGTAAGGAAGACAGAGAAGATCTGAAAGTATCTATGCTAAGTTCCTGCTGATTGTATGGTCAAGAATAACTCAGAGTACAGGATGCCACAGGGATGTCTGTGCAAAACCTGAGGCCAAAGGTATCTGACAGAGAGTCAGCTCTTTTCCTGTAGTCAAGTTTTGGAGTTCTCACTTTTCCCATAAGAATATGTGGCAATGACATTATCTTCCTATGAAAGAACAAAAGGATATTGTATATTCAATAATCATTTTCCAAAAGAGTATTGAGTCAAGGAGCTTGTAGATAACCATAGACTTCTGGGTTTTCATGTATCGTATACAAAAGTCCTTTTTTTTTTTTTTTTTTTTTTTAACTTCATGGCTAAGGAAGAATTTTCTTTAAGACCTCTTTATGTTTAAAGTATGAAATAAATATATTTGTGAGCTATAATATGTTACTCTGGGATGTGTATACATTATAGAATTTATGAATGGAGCTAATTAACATCGCTTCACAGGTGTGTCCTGTTAGATAAGTAAGAATACATCCAGTTGATTTCTTAGCAATTTTGAAGAATTCTATTCATTGGTGTTGATCATAATGATTACATTGAGATAGTTTTTGTTTTGCTTGGGATTAAATCGGGACCTCACATATGCTGAAGAGGCACTCTATCACTAACACATATCTCTAGCTCTTCTGACCAATACAACTGAAATTGTACAAGCTTTTACCAGTGACTTCCTAATACCTCCTCTCTTCTAGCCACTTGTAACCACTGTTCTCTCTATGATTGTAATGCTTTTAAACAATGAATATCATCCTGCAGCTGAAGAGATGGCCTACCTTTACAAGTCAAGCTTGCCATGTATATTACAAGTTGCTAAAGGCCTATTTTAAAGTTTCTTTTCTGCATAGAAGGAGTGACAAAAGTATAGTATGCTACTGCTAACGCTAAACCATTTATATCCACCTTTTGCCTGCATCCATGAATAAGCATATACATCTGGTGTGTTGTATACCACACACACACTACATAATCACTATCTCATCAGTTTAGTTTGATCATCGTAATACTGATGTGCAAATCAAAAAGGAGCTCCCCTATAAAACACACTGGGCAGCGGTTGGTTCCTTGTCAGTGATGCGAGTCTACAGTGACTTTGCCTGTGTAGGGAGCCTTATCTTCATCCACGCTAGGGTAACAGAAAGCTACCCCCGAGTGCACAGTTGTACAGCGTGGGAGAAGCATGACCTCCGTACTTAGAAGTGCCCCACATCTCACACATAAATTCTGGCTTTCCCGGCACACAGCTGCTCATTGGGAAACCTTGATGTATGGACTAGCAATACTCAGTGTGTTCAGAGAGATCCCAAAGCGGGACCCCCTGCTGGAAGAAATACTAGATAAGATCCAGCACACGATACATTTCAATTAAAACGGAAGGGAACTGCTGCCTCACAGAGTGCCGCGCAAAGCTACAAGATGTGTCACGAATATAAAAATTGAGGGCGAACGTATATTAGACAGTAGTTTTCTAGGTTTGTACTAGAACAGGCAATGGTGTCCTCTCTTTTGCCTTCTAATATAGGTGAAATCACGTTAAAAGATTTGACTGGTTGGTCAGGACAAAAGAAGAGTTAGTCTTTGTGGACGGAGAGCAGACTGGAAGGAAGGGAAAGAGACACCCGTCTTACCATGGTGCCATTCAGGTGGAGTGGTGAGGGTTATAAGAGGCTGGACCTTCGGAGCGCATGGTAGTGCTCTATAAGTACAGCTCAAAACTTAGAACTCAGTCAGACTCTTCCTGTGGGATCTGACACTTGATGGGATGCCCGTGCCTTGCAGTGTACACCGCCTGTTTGAGTTCCTGCCGTCTGACTGCTCAGGTCCAGTTGCTGGGGGCTGAGGTCCTCAGTCAGTCTTTTACCAAAGCTAGAATCTATTCGGTTCTGTCCGTCTTCTCTTAAAAATGTGGAATTTTCAAAGAAAGAGAAATTTATGAAAAACTGTTTTTGTCCAAGAAAAGCAAGCAGAATGTCATAATGAAAGAATGTTTTAAAAATATGAGACTGAAAAGATGTAGAATGCAAGACCCTTTTTCTTTGTGGTGTTAAAATTAATGCAGTCTGACCTCCACTTGGGAGGAATAACTGCAGTGTCTCTGGACTTGCCCTTCTGATCACCGACCTCCACCAAGTGCGTACATTTTCAGGTGCCATTGTTGGAGGGTGCTCTTGGACTGCTTGCCTGAGGAGTCCCTGAAGACCTTTTTCAGAGTTGCATGCCACTTTGGGTATCTTTGTCAAGCTCCAGCTGAGGGACTTTCACTGCTAATGTGGGTTGTCAGATTGGTAACTCAGTTGCCATAATGCTTACCTCAGGGGACAAGATACTGGCAGCATGCACCTGTGATCTTAATGGATGCTTATCTACCCAAACTGATCATTTTTCCCCAATAAATTAAGGATATAAATGAAAGGCAATTCAAGCTAAGGTTATGTCTTTGTGTAGGTCATTCATAACTCACAGTATAAAAATTACCTTAGCCAGGCGCGGTAGAGGATGCCGTGAATCCCAGCCCTGGGGGAAGCAGAGGCAGGCAGATATTTGTGAATTCGAGGCCAATCTGGTCTACCAAATGAGTCCAGGACAGCCAGGGCTGCACAGAGAAACCCTGTCTCTACAAACAAACAAACAAACAAACAAACAAACAAACTCATCTTTGTTTTCTTTTAAGTTCGGAACTGTAAGATACCATTGGTTGATTGAGTTTGAGAAAGAAAAAAATAAACTTAGCCTTGGCCTTGGACCCACTCAGCCCCAGTAGACAGATTGCCCTGGACTACTCTTCTCCCCCCCCCCCCTTTTCACTTCTGCTTTGCTGTATTACAAAGGTCTGAGGGGTCACCCTGGCTTTGCCACATTGTCACCTTGATCAGTGTGTCTAGTCTCTTTTTGGTAGTGGTGGTTTGAGACAGGGTTTCTCTGTGTAACAGCCCTGCTGGTCTGGAACTCAATTCATAAACCAGGCTGGCCTCAAACTCATAGAAATCCACCTGCTTCTTCCTCGCAAGTACTAGGATCACAGGTGTGCACTCAGTATCTAGTATCTAGGATAACTAGGCCAGCCTTCTCCCTTGGCCCCCTTGACTGCTTTCCTGACCCTCCCTCAGTTATTCTCTTAGCTCCTTCCTCTACCTCTGTCTGTCATTTTGGGTCTAAAGCTGAGGACTAACTCTGCTCCTGGGATAATGAGTTTTTAATTGGTTAAGTTGTTGGTATAATGATGCTGTGACCCTCATATTGGGAGTCTTATCAATCAAAACCTGGGCCTATCAGTACCAAGCACAAACAGATTCCTAAGCTTCTGTTTCTTCCTCACAAAAGAGAAAAATTCGTCTTGCCATTCTTTAAGAGGTGGCTTCTGGGTTTTTCAGGTGCTTTTTCTCCAAGGTCTCAGCTCCATACATTTTTACTTTAAAATGGCTTTTAAGAAAGGACTATAATCTAGGCGTGGTGGCGCACGCCTTTAATCCCAGCACTCGGGAGACAGAGGCAGGTGGATCGCTGTGAGTTTGAGGCCAGCCTGGTCTACAAAGAGAGCCCAAGACAGCCAAGGCTACACAGAGAGACCTTGTGTCAAAAAACCACACACATACACACACACACACACACACACACACACACACACACACACAAGAGAGGACTATAAAGCACCAAATAGCAAATACAATAGTTGCTGGAATTGACATGATAAGATGTTGAGAGTGTTGGGAGTAAATTCTTTTTGGAAAATTTTCAATGTACTTTTTAAGTCAGCAGCTCCCCTCCCTCCCCCTCTAGACAAGAAAGTCCGCAGTTTGCAGGAACACACTGCTTTAATAAAATTGCCCTTCTTCCTTCTACTAAAAGTTTACCTGCGAGAGCCCCGAACATAATAAAATCAGATTATGAAGGCAATCATATTTACTTGTAATAAATCAAATCTTGCAGACATCAGTTAAGTCTCCCTACTGCACTGGGACAATATCACGCGTGCATACATCAATACCTGAGGTGTCAGAAATATATTTCATAAGTTCAGAAAAATTGCACAGACACGTGCAGTACCATTATGAGCAGTGCATTTGCAATGTGAACGCTATGATGTATAAAGTGGCTTTGTTCGTACATTTAATAAGCACCACGTGTCAAGCCCACAACATAATGGAATTTGCTGGTGATTTCTTACCATTAAATGTAGGTTATTGTTTTTCAGGAGCAAAAAAAAAAAAAAAAAAAAAAAAAAAAAGATCTTCCCCATGCTTTGCTATCATTATCCATTTCTAAGTGCCCAGCCTCCTTCTGCATAGCAGCAACCTCTCTAAATTATCGAGTAAATAAATAAATAAAGCTAGGCCTACCACTGTGATATTAAATTAGGTTGGACAAAAATAACTATTGGTCTCACTCTTTGTCTGGAATTGGTGGCTATGAAAAGCTATGCTTTATATTCTCAAGTCATCTTTTATAATTACAGAAGTCTGAACATTCACTGTCTTCCACAGAAAGGTCTCAAAACAATATGGCATTTTCAGGCTAGCTTCATCAAACATGCATGGCTCTTTTCTCCAACCCAATAGCTCAGATACCTAGTTTATATATTAGAGGTACACAGTAGAACTTGAGTCGAAGGAATTAATCAATTTTGCAGCAGTGATTTAGGTGAATTTTCATTGGTGTATGTCTGTGTTTCAGTTATGTTTTTATAATTTTGTAGGTTTCTTATAAGGATGAATATATACCGTCTGTTGAGAATATCTAAGAAAGTGGTTGGGGGTGATAAAAATCAGTGAAGAATATTCTTTACTTCCTTTGCTTTTTTGAAGTGGTTTTTTTTTTTTAATGTCAGGCATGAAAGTGTACATTGGCAACCTGAGCACTATGGGTGTTGGGTTTGAGGCCAGCCTGGATGGAAGAATGAAAGCCTGCCTTGCAAAATAAAAAAGTGCATTTTCCACAACCTGGGTTCATGAATTTTCACTGCACTATTATGAAGTTCCTGCTCTCTCTGTAGAGGGGAAATGGTTGGAAAACTGTAGAGACATGGAGGGCAATAGGAAAGCAGATGGACAGGATGGTGGTACAGTGTCTGGTCTCAGACACATTTGCTTTCATATGTACCCAGTGACGCTGGCATGCGGGATGCCCCAGACAATGTCCTACCTATCAGGCAAGTTCCTAGTGCTGTCTTCACTGCAAATGTTTCAAGGTTTCCCATGATTTTCTTTCGCATGCTTTCCCAGTCTATTCCACACTCTTCTACCTGGACTATCCTCTTCTCCTCCTACCTCACTTTTATTGGCCTGCACCCTAGGTGCCTTATTTGATTTTAGAACTTAACAAGAATCTCAGATTATGTGAGGTTTACAAAACAAAGGGATAAGACAGCTACAACACACAAAGGTTCTGTCTGATGATGTGTGCTGCCTGCTCAGGGGAGCGCATGAAGGCAGGTGTGACTCATGAAAGGAGACAGCATGGGGCTGATGGACAGGGTTTGAGCATGAGCTGCTAGGAGGAAAATATACAGACACAGAGGGAAAGAGGGAGCAGAGAGCTTTATAGTTTCTAGAAGAAGGAAATTCATGACTGTTGAATTTTGCTGTTGAAATTCTGCCCAAAGAAAAATTTTAAGCACTGATCTAAAGGAGCCTGGAATGTGTGTTTATCCCAAAATATTTTTAAATGGAACATTTTCTCTTACTTGATATTTTTGGAAATCTGCAACCCCATTCATAACTTTTCTTAAAAAAGATGCTATTTCTAAACTGCCCATGCTGGATCTCCAGTGCTGGTTGGTTATCAGTAAGAACATAACCTTACAGTCTAGCTTCTGGTCAGAGCACAGACTCTGCAGCATTCTTCTTTCCACCGTTGTAGCCCGGAGACACTGCCTAGGTGTCTAGGAGTCTCTGGCAGACAACCCTGACAGTCCTCGTGCCAGGATATCTCATATGGGAAGTACTTTCACAAAGGGTGCATTGGTGATGTTGGCATGGTACATCCTCCTTCCTACCTCTTTCTCTGCTTCCTTCCTGGAAGTTAGAGAGCCTGGCTGCAGGCTCCTCCTGTGAAGCCCACAATCTACAATAATGCCCTCCCATTTCTGCCACAGGGGTTCTCCAGAGACACTGACATGCTGTATGTCTGTGGCACTGTGCCTAAACTTCACCATTCTATTACTACTCTGACTTTCTGTAGTGTTGTTAATAACTTGTCCTCACTGTGCTTGGACCCAACACTGGTGAGTTAGCCTTGTTTATCTCTTCTTTACCAGGAAGTGCCAGATCCCAAATTGAGAGCCCTTTCTTCTTTCATAGTTAGGTAGTTAGGAGGATGAATATTCATTCATTAGTAACTGCTTCTTGCTGGACTGGGCTATTGAAAATTCAAGGAGACAGTCTTTCCTACTACTGTCCTGATGGCAAAGCTCTCTGGGGTAGAATGGAGGATTACAAATGTTTATCTGATAGTTAAGTGGGAATGGGAGACAGTTTCTGCAATGAATCTTCAGATACTCCCTTTTTTTTTCCAGTCCAGCAGATGCATAGAGATCTCAGTGTCTTTTTCTGGATTGGTCCAAGGCTCTGTTGAAGCAGCAGCTCCACATATCCTAGGTGAGTATAAACACATTTTGTTAAGATTTTTAGGAGATGAGGTCCAATAGCAGGGCCAGGAGGAACGCCAGCAAGAGCCCTGCCAAGGGACAGCGACTGAGACCTCCAGTTCTGAACTGCAGACCCGTCCCAAGATCAGACAGCTCGACTGGGCAGTTAGTGTGACTACAGGTTGTTCGTTGGCAGCTCTGATCAGCACTGATATGAAGAGGCATCGCCTCCCATTTCCTGGATCTAAGCCTCTGCTTTACCGCACTTTGTCATTTAATATACACGAATACAAACATTTTTAAGATGAATGTTGACTGCTGGCACATCCTTTCAAAAATACGTTTCTTCTAGTGCTGCAAAGGGAGACAGGTGGCTACACAGATGGATGAAGGCAGTGGGAGCTGCATTGCTTAAGTTGCCTTGTGGACTCAACTTAAAGTTTTTAATAGAGGAAATTTCTAAAAACTCATTATAATTAGACTTCAATGGTTGGCAAGATCAGGCAGCAGACAGTCCTTAGCAAGCTTGGGGGCTCGTGAGGATAGACTCCTTCCCCAGGATCAACTTTGGACCTCAGCTCCAAGTTATGTGAATAAGTATCCTGGCTTTGTTGAGGGCCATTAAGGGCTACTTCCTCCTGACCAAAATAATTGAATCTGAGCTCTGCATCTGGCCTTAGGTACAGACATGGCATTCTGATCTGCCCCAGAGATCAGAACATTTTATGCTTTTATTGTCTCTATTAATTGTTAATTTAACTGGGACTGTCAGTTATCTGACCAGAATACCATCCCTCAAGAGAGATGATTCAGTAGAAGACATCCTAAAGAGATGAGAGAAATAATTACCCTTTAATGATACAGTGTCGTATACCTTCAGAAATCCCTCCTTCTGGGCATCTACTTATAGATCTTCAGGTCAAAGCCTGACCGCTCTTCTGAATTCTAAGTCAAAAGTCTAACTTTTCATTTTCCTCTTTCTGTCTCTCCTTTGGATACCAAAAAATGTACACGTGCTTGCTCTCACACTCCAGACATCCTTACTCTTTCTCTAAAGGACCAAAACAAAACAACAAAACCCTACTCCTGGAGCTGTTTGCCAACCTCCATCTCTGAATCTTCCTTCTTTTGTGGACCTTAACTCAAAAGGCCTATCTCTCTTTGTCTTATCCATCTCCATTCTCCCAGTGGCTGCTAAGGTTTACAGCATGTCTGTTTTGTTATTTTCTCTCAAACTCTAATAGAAATGGTCCTCAAGCTTTCTTCTGAGTCCAGTTTAAATTATTTTATCAACAAGACTAAAAATCCCAGGTGAAAGCTAAGAGAGATACCAAATCAACATAGCTTCTATCCTCATCACATAACAAGCTTCAAGTCACCTTCCTCTGAGGTCTTTCAGCCACACAAACCCTGAGAACTGCTGCAAAGATTATCTCTCTTGTTATGGGCTGGAAATTCAATAGAGAAAGTTTTGAGTAGTTAAGAGACAAAGTTACATTTTAAATTTAGCTCTATGTGTTCTGATTATTCTTGATCAATTAATACAGTTTCCAATAAGATAAACTAATAAAACTCCTCACCAATAAGAAAACGAATAAAGGGAATGTAGGATTTTTGTTGTTTCCAATTTCACAAAATTCAATGGAATAGAACTTCAAGATCTTATATTTTTGATGGCCCCAAATCCTTTCTTTGTAAGCTAGCAATAAGTAAACATCACAAAGGAAATTTTAGAGGCAGATCATTTAGTTAGCTTGTTGAATGAACAGTGGTCTAAATGCTTATGGACTTCATCGTTTATCTGATAAAATTATCAGCCTGGAGGTGATGGTATTGAAGATATAGAGCGTTAAGAGGTGATGAAGTCATGGATTGGAGCACTTGTGAATTGTGTTAGTGTTATAAAAGAAATGTGTTAGCATTATAAAGATATCTGTATTAGTTGTTTTTCTATCACTGTGACAAAACACCATGACCAAGATAACCAATGAAAGAAAAAGAAAGCATTTAATTTGCCCTGTGGTTTAAAGGGTTAGAGTCCATGATGGCGAACCAACAGCTTGGCAGCAGGAACAGATGAAGAGCTCACATCTGATCTGCACGTAGGAGGCCAAGAGTGAGCACTAGGAATGACACTTCACTGGCATGGTCATGGCCAGGGTCAGGCAGCATCTGTCTCTTGTCCCCCTGGGTCCTTTCAGTTTCTTTGGTTCATATACCAGGTAAGGGACTGACTTCATAATGAAGTGGATCTTCTCTTCCATGAGCTTCACAAGCAAGCAAGAGTCAACGTGGTTCAATGCAGATCAGTGCCTTTCAGCTCATGCTTCTTGTCCATCTTTTTCTTGCTCACCACACAGGAGAGAGCATGGTGAATTACCCACACAGGAAGGCATGGTGACGCCTTACCCTGATGCTTCAGAATGTTACTTCTTACAGGTCTTCACCTCAGCTGATTGGTTACGATAAAGTTTAATGCCTTTATAAACAGGGAACATCTGAACACGTACACAATGGTGGCATGGGGAGGAAGGTAGAGAACCAGAGAGGTCAACAGCTGTTGAAAGACACCGGAAGCAAGGTGGCTTGCCACTTGTTCCCTACAGTCCTCAGAAAGACACAGCTCTTCTGCAGCCCTTGACTTTGGACTAAGCTCAAAGCCTCCCAGACTGTGCAATGTATGTTAGGGCAACCTGTGGACTTGAAGCTTCAGTGCCAGAGTCAAGGACAAGAGCTTTTCAGAGATTCCTTCATCAGCCTCTGCATTCAACTGCAATCAAGTCTCTGGCACAGTTCTTCAATTGTTCTGCTTCTCTAAGCCCTAGAAGATCGAAGATGGAAAGAAAAAAAATTAAAAGGAGCCACATACAATTGCAGCATAGGGAACTTCTGGGTAATAGATTGAACCTGAATCTCATCGCAAAGACCTTGTGGCCCAGAGCAAAGGTCTTTTCCCCTCTTTTCCCTCTGGCTATAGTGTGCTTCTGTTAATATACTATCAGTGAAGGCCTATTTTCACTGTTTAAAGGTATTTTTTTAAACCAAAGTCAACAAAAAAATCCTAAGGAAGTGCCCTTTCAAAGAAGTTGAATACAGATGAATATTGTCTCACATATTGTTTAATATTGCAACTTTATTAGAAAAAGAATCAAGTTATGAAGATGCACTTTATGAAAGAATACACTCCCAGAGTCCTTCTGATTAGGAGTGAACACAGTTAGCTCTTTTTTTTTCAACACACTCAGGCCCAGCAGTTAGTCAGTTGGAAGAGAGGAAGGCAAGGAAAAGTACTCAGGTGCTTGTTTAAATCCCCATATTAAGATCTTCTTTCCTCAAGGAAAATAGCAAATATCCATTGAAGTTTAATTCCCTGGGACCTTTATTAAGATAATTATACTTGTTTTTCCCTGAAAATTCAAAACCATTTTGGAGCCACGCTGAGAAACACCTAGTTGTTACTAAACCATACAATTTAAGAATAAGAATATACTTTAAGATACTTTTTCCCCAATGAACAAGTATATTTGTATCTCAAAAATCTCCCTTTTAATTACTGCATGTTTTAATGCAGAATTTGGTAGATTATCATCATCTGATATCTAATCCTCTCTTTTAAGATGGACATATGTCAAAGGTCAAATGTTCATAAGGCTATCTGTGAGACGGGGACACCATCTGCAGTGCATTTTGTTTGGGAAAGCAAAGTTTCAGGTCATCTGTAGGGCACTGCTGTGTTGTCCTTGATTAGGTCATCAGTTCAGCTGTAAATGTGTACACCTACAATCTCACCCAGATTTGTGAGGTTAATATCTTTTCCAAGGTGGAACATGAGAGAAAAAAAATCTCCTCCGCACAGGCTCACAACACCTGGTGATGTTAAGCTGCTTCTGGCATTACCTCCTCACCTGATACCACATGACTTATTTATATTAACATGGGTAGCTTTGATGTAGAATATTCATCATTTTGTCAAATTCCATTTCCCCTCTTTATCCGGTTCTACATGCTGCAACCAACATAATTATCTAGTACATTCATTTAAACACATGACAAGCCTCCTGTAAAGAGATCCCTACAGAAGGGATGTTTTTTCTTTTTAATAGTCTTCTCTCTTTCAGTGTCTTTTAAAAATGTTAAGATAGGGGGTAAAAGATTACTAAGCTACTTTCTCAAAGAGATCTTTGATAGAGTAGCAGTAATTGGATTATTTTAACTTCCTGATGCAAATTAACTTATTTGCTTGGATAGTCAAAATAGTGAGCTTAAGGCTAGCTGCAGGGGGTTGCATAATTATGGTTGTTAAGAATAAAATATTTCTGGTTAAGGAAATCACAGCCCTCTTTTTTTTTTTTTTTTTTTTTTTTTTCACAGAGAGGAAGCAAGGAAGGAGAATTGTGGGCACATCCATCAGAGAGCTGGTAAGAGGAGTCAGTCATTTACCTCAGGAACTGGAGAGAGGTGGGGTGGGGTGGATGTGGGTGTGGGTGTGGGTGAGCAGGCTCAAGGAATGGTAGCTGAGGCACAGGGTTCATGTCTGAGCAAGCCAGCAGGTACCAAAGCGACAAAGTTGTACCTCTGTGAACCCTCAAGCTACAGTGTTTGAACCAAGTGATGAATTTCTCTACTCTACACAGCACTCTGCTTGCAGATAGGACAGAACCACCACAGAGTTTACATGGAGTAACATCTACGAGTAGGTAAAATTAGGAAAAGATACGTACACAGCTAAGTATGTACACACATTTTGCTGCATGAAGTGCTGAATTTCATACGTTCCTTTAGAAATGAAGTTAACAAAGTCGTAACTAACATAGCATTTGACAGACAGGCTCATTGCCAGGATTGTTTGTGTGGATGAAATAAATTGGTTAGCATCGCAGATGCCTGGCTGCTGCTCCTGATTCTGTTCATGATTTGGCTTTTTTGTTTTTCTTTAACTTGTTTGTTTGGTTTTTGCTTTTACCCCAAATAAACAATTAAAAGTCCCCCATTTCTATAGCTATAAAATAGACAGCCTGGGCGGGGGAGGGCCGGTAGGTAAGTCACTATTTTCCCAACTTAGTTTTCAGACACAGACCAACAGGTTCCTGAAGAAATCTTTCCTGGAAGCTGGGCCTGGAGGCTCATGCTTATAATCCCAGCACTTTGGAAATGGAGGCATAATGATCAGAAGGAAAAAGCCAAGTGAATCTACACAGTGAGAGACCCTGTCACAGACTAAGAAGCCAAATGAAAGCAATCTTTCTTGCAGCCTTAGAGCTGGCCTCCATGCAGCTGTGGTGAGAGCAGAGCCCTGGAAGCTGCTGGCTCCTCCTGTCCCAAGCCCCTTCCATTTCTGCACCCCAGGGCAGCCTCTCAGAGCTCATTGCCTGGGGCAGCAAACAGCATCCAGCAGGATTTCTGTCACACTCATCTCTTCTCTCCCATCAGTCTGACTTCCTGGAATAAGGCATCCAAACTGAGCCTTGCCCTGTAAACTGCTTTCCCATTGCTTTCATCTCTCACTTTGGTTATGCTCAGAATTTCTTTTTCTTTATCTTTTGCCTCCTTTCAGCCACTATTAAAACTGCCCCAGTGCTACAGTAGCACATCAGCTCTCCTTTGCTAGTCAAATTTCTCTGGGACTTCTGTGATTTAGAGTACAGACCCACAACTTGGAAGAACCCTCTCCACATCAACTTCCATCTGTCTGTGATTTTTTTTTTTTTTTACATACTGTGATTTTAAGGCCACTCTCCTGGGTACACATCGATGCGTTATGACCCCAGTTCCTTGTTTATGAAATGAAATAAATAATAGCCAATACATTAATAGTCTACTCAATTAAAATGGTTTTCCCCATTATTTCAATCATCGCCGTTAAGAAATTGAATAATTGATCACGCACTGTATCTGATTTACTGCATGGATACCAGGTACCTGACTGGGAGCCACAGACTGCTAGAACTAGAGAACACTAGGTCAGTGGGATCCCACGTAGGGCAGACCACTGGTGGGTCTATCCCCTGGTCAAGCAACAGTCCACGGAGGTCCTGAATCCACTTTCCAGACACTGGAACAGAACCCACATGCAGACTGCAGTCAGCCTATAAAGTCTATGGGACAGTGGAACACTGGAGCTCCTGGCCTGGGGAAGTCTCAAGGAAATGGGTGACTCTGTCCTCCCTCCCCCCCCCCCCCCCCCCCGCTTCATGCCAGTCTGCATAGGGCCCCATGGCCACAAGGAATCCCAGGTGGCTAGGACCACCTTGCCCAGCCATAGCATGCTCTGCATGGTCTGAACTGGTCCAGCAAGCCCATACCCAAAATCAAATTAAATGGAGAGACACTCAAGAAAATTCCTCTAAAATCGGGGACCAGGCAAGGCTGCCCACTTTCTCCATATCTCTTCAATAGAGTTATTGAAATTCTAGCCAGAGCAATAAGACAACAAAAAGAGATCAAGGAGATCCAAATGTAAAAGAAGGAATTCAAATTATCCCTATTTGCGGATGATATGATAGTGTGCATAAGTGACCCCCAAAATTCCACCAGAGAACTCCTACAGCTGATAAACACCTTCAGCAAATTGGCTGGATACAAAATTAACTCAAAAAAGTCGGTAGCTTTCCTACATACAAATGACAAATGTGCAGAGGAAGATATTAAGGGAACTACATCCTTCACGTTAGCCACAAGCAATAGGAGTTACTCTAATCAAGCCAGTGAAGGACTTGTTTGAAAAAAACTTCAAATCTCTGAAGAAAGAGAGTGAAGATGACATCAAAAGATGGAAGGATCTCCCTTGTTCATGGATAGGGAGAATTAACATAGTAAAAATGGACATCTTACCAAAAGCAATTTACAGATTCAATGTAATCCCTATCAAAGTACTTATACAAATTTTAAAAGACATTGAAAGTTCAATTCTCAACTTTATATGGAAAAACCCAAAAACCCAGAACTGCTAAAACAATCCTGTACAATAAAAGATCCTCCAGAGGAATCTCCATACTGATCTCAAGCTGTACTATAGAGCAACAGCAATAAAAGCAGCATAGTACTGGCACTGCAATAGGCTGGTGGACAATGGATTCGAATTGAAGACCCAGAAGTTAATCCACACACATATGGTCACTTGATTTTTGACAAAGAAGCCAAATCTATTCAATGGAAAAAGCATAGCATCTTTAACAAATGGTGCTGGTCTAACTGCATGTCTATATGTAGAAAAACGCAATTAGATCCTTATTTGTCACCATGCACAAACCTCAAGTCCAAGTGGATTAAAGACCTGAACATAAAACCAGAGACACTAAATCAGTTAGAAGAAAAGGTGGGTAAGAGCCTGGAACACATTCTGGAACAGAACACCAACAACCCAGGCCTTAATGTCAACAATCAATAAATGGGATCTCATGAGGCTGAGAAGCTTCTGTAAGGCAGGAGACACTGTCAGCAGAACAAAGCAACAGGCCACAAACTTGGAAAAGATCTTCACCAACCCTATATCTGACAAAGGTCTAATATCCAAAATATATAAAGAACTCAAGAAATTAAACTCCACCAAACCCAATAACCCAATTAAGAAATGGGGCTCAGAACTAAACAGAGAATTCTCAACAGAGGAATTCAAATGCCTGAGAAACACTTAAAGAAATGCTCAACCTCCTTAGTCATCAGGGAAATGCAAATCAAAACAATTCTGAGATTCCATCTTACACAGATCAGAATGGCTAAGATCAAAATCTCAGTGACAGCCCATGCTGGCAAGGATGTGGTGCAAACTGTACAACCACTTTGGAAATTTATCTGGTGCTTTCTCAGAAAATTTGGAATAGGGCTTCCTCAAGACCCAGCTAGTCTGCTCCTTGGAATATATCCAGAAGATGCTCCAGCACACAACAAGAAAATTTGCTCAACCATGTTTATAGCAGCCTTATTCATAATAGCCAGAACATGGAAATAGCCTAAGTGTCCCTCAGTCGAAGAATGAATAAAGAAACTGTGGTACATTTACACTATGGAGTACTACTCAGCTATTAAAAACAAGGAAAACCCCAAAATTTGTGGACAAATGGATGGAACTAGAAATGATCATAATGAGTGAGTTAACCCAGATGCAGAAAAACTCACATGGTATATTCTCACTTATAATTGGATACTAGTCTAAAAGGTATGTTCCTTGAAAATCTTCACTTATCAGGAGATTGGGATAGATGTGAGTACATTCTATTGGGACTCTAGGTGAGAGAAGTATGGGAGAATGGGGAAATAGAAGGATCCAGAGGGTCCTAGAAACCTACAAGAACATCATGACAGGAGGATCTGGGCCCAGAGGTTCTGCACAAACTACTGCACCAACCAAGGACAATACATGCAATAATCATCGAACCTCTATCCAGATCTAGCCAATGGACAGGACATTCTCCACAGTTGAGTGAAGAGCGGGGACTGACTCTGACATGAACTCTGGTGACCCATATTTGACCACTTCCCCTTGGTGGGGAGGCCTGGTGGCACTCTGAGACAGGATAAGCAGGCTTCCAAGATGAGACTTGATAGGCTGTGTGTTGGGATAATCTGATGTATTTTGATGTTAATTACTGCTTGTTGTCTGACCCACCTTTTGTTTAATAAAAAGCCATCCCACCTGGGCAGGGCAGGAGATAGGTGGGGCTAGGAGAGAGAGAGAATAATTCTGGGAAGTAAAAGGACTGCCACCAGGAGAAAGAGAGAGACCTGAAAGGAAGAGAGAAAGGCTGCTATGGGTTAGCTGGAGGAGAAGCATGGCCGGCGTGGATGGAGAATCCAGCCCAGATGAAGAACATGAGTGAGTTTATGGGATTATGGATGGGAGATAGCTTGATAGAAGTTATTAGGTGCAGATGGCATGGGATTGAGATAGGGATCCCATGCCTGAGGCCCTAGTATGGAAGATAGTTTAGAGGATTGATATCTGCCCTGCCCCAGGTTAGCTAAGGCTATTTTAAAATATAACAAGTGTCTGTGTCTTAATTGATTGCTAGCCGGGCCTACAGATAATACATGTAATTTTAAACCAGTAGCTGTGACCATATAATGGGGGAGGAGGTCCCCCTCAGTCACAGACATAGGGGAGTGAAAGCAGGAGGAAGGGAGGAATGGGAGGATACAAGGGATGGGATAACAATTGAGATGTAATCTAAATAAATTAATTAAAATTTTTAAAAGGTTCAGCAAAAAAGGAAGAAATTGAATAATTATAATGAAAATTTGTTAGTATATGTATGTTGCAGATTTATATTTTCTTTTTTTTTTTTTTTTTAAGATTTGTTTATTTGTTATTATGTATCCAGTGCTCTGCCTGCATGTACATCTACAGGTCAGAAGAGGGCATCAAATCACTTTATAGATGGCTGTGAGCCACCATGTGGTTGCTGGGAATTGAACTCAGGACCTTTGGAAGAGCAGTCAGTTCTCTTAACCTCTGAGCCATCTCTCCAGCCCCAGATTTACATTTTCAACTTATTTTTGGATCACACACATACATGCACACACAGTTTTAAATGTCTTGCCGCTTTTCAAGGCTCAAAACAACTGGCAGCTTTTACTTTCTTTCCCTTACTTTTGATTTCTGTCTTGGGCAGATGGCCATTACCCCCTGTGAATTTCTTTTGGTTTTGCCCTCCATATTGCTAAATGACAGGCTTATTTCATTGTGATATTTCCTTTATTTTTTTTATACTGTGTGCGTGCCACTGTATGCATGCAGACATCAGAATTTGCAGGAGTTAGTTTTCACCTTCCGCCATGTGAGTTCTAGGGATTGAGATCAGGTCTTGAGGTTTGGCAGCAATTACCTTTCCCCACACAGTCTCCTAGCCAACCCAGTTTTGTATTTTCTCACTCCTTATTTGCCATACTCAGAATCCAGAAGAGTGCATCTTCCCTACAACCTGCTAATACAATGACATCACAATTTCTACAGTGTCTTGGTTATGGCTCTGCAAGTCTTGCTTGTGGCTGAGCTTTGTAACACAACGAATAGAGTTTTAGATGAAGTCTTTGCATTTTGCAGGAGTTAGTAATTGCACCGTCTCTTTATTGTCCCAGTTTTCTGAGTACTTATCTTCCGCCTTCAGTTTTGCCTCAGAGAAACCAATTTCCATATTGACTTCTAATGTTTTCTGCCACATTTTGAGTCCTTCCACTTTGCCATATTCGGCAATTATTCTTCTTGTTTGCTTGCTTGCTTGTTTTTGTTGCCAATTGTTCTTTAGCCATAAATAATGAACTTTCATACTATCAATGAAGTTACCGTTAATGTGAAGAGTATCCTAAAATTTGAGCATAAGCATTTTTTTTACTGAACATTTCTTCTCTTACACTTTTTTGTTTCTCTGGATGTTTTATTATTTACATTTGAATCCTTGGACACACTGTTTAATATATTTATATAGTTGAGCTTCCATTTCCCATTTCAGTTTTTAGTTTGTTTAATTTTTTTCCACTTTCTGGTTGTAGAAACATCCCAGAATCACCCTATCTTCCAAAAATTAATGACTATTAGTTAAGCATATCCATGTTTAATTTTTGATAGTTTTCTTTATAAAGATAGTTATGACCATTGGTTTTTTTGGATAAATAACTGGCATTACATTTATTATTTTGATACTTATGCTAATGCTCCTAAAAATTGCTGTGTCTATTATAATACAATTATTCTCCTACATTAGTGTCCTGGTTTCTTTTTTTTTTTTTTTCTGCATTTTTTTTTCCTTCTTTCATGACTCATGTGAGGTTCTTGATCTCTTGGGGTTCTTTCTTTCTCCTTGGTTGCTTTCATCTCTCCTTTCCGGCTTCCTAAAATTTCTGCTAACCGTTATATTACCCACTGATAGTCGAGGCAGTAAATTTTGTTTAGAAAGTCTGTGTTGTGGTAAGAGTGTCTCAGATATTCTAGAGGAATTACATTTAAAAAATTATTATTTTATGCCTACGGGTTGTTTTGCCTGCGTGTATATCTATACAGCTCATGCAGTCAAATCTGCTGAACTGGAGTTAGAGAGTTTGAAAGCAGGTGTGTGTGTGTGTGTGTGTGTGTGTGTGTGTGTGTGTGTGTGTGTGTGTGTGTGTCCTCTGGAAGAGCAGCCTGGGTTCTAATCTCTGAGCCACACCTCCAGTCTCACAATTCTTTAGGGTTCCCAACTGCTCTTTTTCAGTCCGGTAGAGTTGCTCTAGGAAGAGTCTGGAAGTCTTCTTAGGAGTCTTAGGTTGGCTGCCGCCCTTCTCTGTGCTAGCAGAGGTACAAGTATAGTCAGTCAGTTGCTCTCCTTTTCTTGACAGTCACCTACTCTCTTGTTCCTCCTGTGCCTGGGGTCCTCAAGTCTCTGTTTGCCCTTGAGCATTCCCAAAGCACAGACCTCTTACCCTTAAATCTTTACCTGGTTTAGTGGGAGGGATTTAAGTTGGATTAGTTTTGTAGTTAGCCTAGGGCAAAATAAAAATATCCCCTACTTGTTCAAAACTAAGAATTTTAAGATGACGGCCACAGAGGACTGAGCCACATGCAGAAGCACGGTGCGGATGGGGCAGATCTGGGAGGTGGGGGTGGGGGTGGGGGTGGGGTGGGACTCCTGTATGTGGAGCTTTCTGCAGGTTGTATGTCAGTGAATAAATTCGTAGAATAAGGTGTCCACTGTTTATTAACGAATAACAATGAAATCTCTATTTTGCTTCTCTATTGGCACTTCCGGTTTCCGAGAAAAAACAGAATTTTTGCTGGCTGCTTGCCTCTTCTTCGGAGGGCTTCTCTCCACAGTCCTTCACTTCTGGCATCAGAGAGTCTGAGAAATGGTGACGTCATTCATGTTACCATCCCTCCTCTGCTCACCTGGAGCTTCATCTTATCTTGATGTGTCTGTGTTCTTTCATCTTCTGGCTTTGTGGAAGAAAGTTGAGACAAACGTTTGCTTTACTTATATCTCCCATATTTAATAAGAAACACAAAATTTAGTTTTGTTTCTCACTAAATTTTCTCTGCTGATTTTTGTTACAGATTTATACTTTCTAAAGGTAGAGTCTTTATCAGCTTAATAAATTAGTATCTGAAAACACATTTAACAGAAATGGTTAAAAAGCAGTAATAAAGGTGTTCCCTAATAATTACTGGCATATGAAATCAATTGTATTTTTAAAATGTGATTTCTCTATTAAATATATATTATCTTATTTAATCATTAAACAGTCAATGGATGTTTCCTATGGGCCTGGTAGTACTTTGAATATTTGATTCTATAACATATTTATTATAAATGTAACTGGATTTGTTATTTTTTTTTTTAGCTACACAGAGGGATCATAGAGGAAATCAGATCTGACTGATTCACTATAAAACTGAAAAAAGGTAAGCCCTGAGGGACCATCTATACTCCAAGCTTGTGGTGTCTTCAGTCTTGTCATTAATTGCCTTGTATCCATACATTGATTCCTGCACAGGAGTGGCTATTCTAGATGCTTTAAAAACAAATCATGATGGAAGCTATAAGCTATGATGACATAGTTACTTACATTGAGTATAAATGTCAGTTGCTGATGCAGTGAAGTGTGTGACAGTGGACACGCTCTACAATCCCTGGTTGCTAGGCAAGTGCTCTGCCTCTAACCTATAATCCCAACCCAACATTCGAATTCTAAACAATAAAAAAACAAAAAAACAAAAAAAAAAAAACAAAAAAACGAACACTATTGAGAAAGGTATAAAAAGTCAAATGGAAGGTGTCTGCTGCCACTCCTGGACAACAGACAACCTTTCTCCAGTCAGTCTTCGGAGACATCAGTGGTGCTCTGAATTTGGCCATGACTGAGCTGTGGAGAGAAGCTTTAATCAAAAGTCAGATCAGGCAGGAAGCAGCTGAAAATGCAGCAGGCAACTTTTATCTGGGTCCTCAGATGCTCTTTTGACAATACTCGAAATATTCTGTCCATAGAAAAAATTAGGACTCCTGGAAGCAAAATGCGGTGAATAATTTTTCAGAGTCATCTCCTGCCCTTTTGCACCCTCTGCCGTGCTAACCAACTACAAAATTAAGAGTTGAGTGAACTCTCTTTATGATTCTAGGAACTGAACTAAGTGCTTCACTCTCCTACATTTGTTCTTCTGGAATGTAACAGTGATACACTTGCAGACAGATGCTTACAGATACAGGATCTAAAGGCTCAAGTGGACGGGAAGAAATCAACACATATACAGGAAGCCACATTTTTACACACGCCTTTCCAACGTTCCAAAGACTAGTCCCGCTCGCATATGCAAAGACTGTATGCACTGTGAGGCAGTTTCTCTGCTGCACATGTAACTGTTGGTTTTCTTTCTAATTTTGTTGACAGCTCACACTGACTACTTTGAACGAATGGGATGAGGAATTAACAAAGGTGTTATAAAACAGGAGTATGGGAAACATCAGAACTCCACATACTGATAGTCGTAGCGCATTTTGAATGCAGTGATTTATATCTGACCTCTGATTGCAGGTCATAAGCATGATAGGAGGAAGCATCAAGTTTAACACAGCATGTAATGAAAAGTCCACCACAGGCCAGTCTTAACTTCCCCCATGAACTGTTTCCCCAAATAAAATAAACAAGCACCCTTGTAAGAGAACTTCACTATACAAAATCCTAAATTCTTACAACAGGATACAGTATTATCCCCTCAAAAGCCTCGTATTCATAAGGCTCAACTACTAGCAAAGAAGAACAAAGATAAACATGGAGACTCTTTGTTTATTTAAATATACGGAGCATTTTCAGAAGATGGAAAACATCTTGCTTGAGGAAGAGGGCAATCAGGAGGTGGTGTTATCTAGAAGTTACAGAAGCTACGCCTATGATACCTCAACAACATGGCTGTCCAAACAAGACCTGACTAAGGACGACAACAGTAGACATTCTGGCTGGCATACTTTTTTTGGCTACTTTATTGGGTTCTTATATCTACCACCCTTCCAACTCTTACTCCACCCTAATCCCTTCAACATCCCAACACTAGGTAGAAGAGAAAGGAAGTTAGAGGGAAGAGGATGAGAAGACCTCTTTAGACTACTTCCTGCTGGTTAGGGGCATCAGGTTCCTGGGAACAAATCCAATTTTTGATCCAGCAATCCAGCAACGCAGAAATAGCAAATGTAGCAGCAAGGACCAGCAGCAGCAGGGGCAAGAGCATGGGAGAACAGTAGCTACCACAGGCCCTTGTGGGACTCTCCCATTTATACCTTCTCCAGAGTCCCCAAAATTAAACTGTCTGCAGCTGGCAAAAAAAAAAAAAAAAAAAAAGTCACACCCCTCCTAGAGCAGGAAGCAATCACAATTAACAGCTGTGGATGAACTGAAATAGCCCCATATCCCACACCTGGGATTAAAACAAAAACATTCATATAACACAACTGGATTGTTGAAGAAACCAAAATTCTCACTATACATTCTAACATGGGAGAGGGAAAACTCATAGGGCCCTACCCTTAAACAAAGGACTAAGGAATGCTGGGAGTTGGACAGATAGTCTTCCCCAGAGAAGGGCCCCCTATTTGGTTATCCAATACCAAGTGGTCAGCCCTGCAATTATGTACGTACATGTAACGCTAAGTGGAATGGAGAGGTTCTATTTATGCATCATATATTTATATAACAACAGTTAAAGAATAAAAAGCTAGAGGTCATGAATTTGAAAGAGAGCTAGGGATAGGGAGTATATAGTAGGGATTGAGGGGAGGAAGGAAAGTGAGAAATGATGTAATTATATTTTAATTTCAAAATTTTTTAAAATTTATCTTGCTTGAGGAAGAGGAGTAGCAGGAATGGAAGCAGAAGAGGAGAAGAGGAGAATGTATGACCAAAATACATTATGTGCTTGTATAAAAGTGCCAATGAAACCCGTGGTTAGGTATAGTTAATATATGCCAACAAAACATTTTTTTGACAGCTTGTGACTCTTCTGCCAGGAACCTAGCACTGGGGAAGCAGGAGCAAAATGATCAGTGCACACTCCAGGCCAGCCTTGGCTACCTAGTGAGCTCCAGATCAGCCTGGGACACAATAAGGAGGCCCCTGTGTCAAAAATAAAATAAAAATTTAAAACTAATCTTTTTTTCTTAGTAGTTCTCTAGTGAGAAGCCCAAGGACCCCCAAAACAACAGTACTTATAGAATTCACCAAAGGAACTATGGGAATGTGAGACTGTTGTGGAAAAAAAAAATTCAGTAAGTGGGGTTGGCATCAGCTGGGTCCATTTCCTTTAGTTGACCAGCAGGGCATGCTCTTGTTTAGAAAAAACAAAAAACTGGTTATGAGGTGACCTTGTAGTATGTTTACATTTTTTTTACTTAGTGATTCATTTTCTTCACTAACCACAGGATTAAGATGTGGACTTAGAGCAATGAAAGGAACGTGTGGAGCCAGCGAGATTACTCATGAGCTCGAGGCACTGGCCAGCTTGATGACCTTAGTAAGACCCTGAGAACCCACATGGGAGAAGTAGAGAACCAACTCCCAAAACATTTTCCTCCGGCTTCCGTTTACCTGCATGGCTCTCAGCCAGCACACAAATAAGAAAGTCAAAATAAAGTATTGTTCATTGAAAAGCATATGGATGATGGATAGCATTTACCCAGGAGAAGGAAGGATTATGGGAAGGGAGCAAGAGAGATCAAGACTGTGCTGACCGGCATCAGGATATGCATATAACTAAGGCTGTGGCCAAGTGAACTCCAGAAAGACAGCACAGTAAAGGCAAGAGAAAAATATTCTGTGTCTTTAAAGCCAACCAGCTGCTTCCAGAGCTAGTCATTGCATACGCTGGGTACATATGTCCCTTAAACCAGCTAAAGTATAGTTCAAGATTTAAAAACCAACCGATGAGAAGTTAACAAACCTCTAGCAGGCTCTCTGGTGTTCCCGGCAGGAGAGTAAAATCTTGGACTCTTCCCTGTTAATTCCTGACATCTGAGCAGAAGAAGAGTTCAGAGGTCTGGATCTTGGGCTCAGGACTCATTGTCTGAAAACTCACTTGCACTTAGGATAAAGTGGATGGCTCAGGAGGATGTTGCGTACATCAGGCTGTGTCCATGCTTAGGTACCTTGAGTTTAGGGAACCTTAGTCCCATATGATTTACAGTAGGCAAACCTACCTACCCTTTGCTCCAGAGGAGACACCATCTCTGTCTTTCAAGGCTGTTAGTATGCCAGCATTCTTGAAAAGACAGCCTGGGACCAGAACATTAGAGAATATGGTCCTCTGAAAACATCAGAAGTACATTCTACTAAATAGGCTGAGACTGGATCAGCTAATCTTCAAAGAGAACCTGGACCAGAATTTGTCAGTCTGCCAACTTTTCTTTCCTATGTGAAATGCAAGCAGGTGCTGGTCAGGATAGAAAAGGCCCTGCTGTACCTCCAAATGTATGCTTCATATGGCTTAAGAATTGGTAACTCTCAGCTACAGAAATAATTTTGATCTTTCTGATTGCATTTGCTGTATTTATGTGTCCAATAAATATGGCTATCTGAGAATTACAATGCCAAATGTTTGCAATCACTTGGAGATTACCTGACTTTGAAATGAGTCCGGTATGGGAGTATGGCTGGGACTCTTAACCTAAGTGCGTTTTATCTTAGGAGTCAGGTACCTGTTGCTGTTGGAAGTGATTCTATTCACCACAGAGCGTCTGACATTATCCCAGCTTTTTCTTGGAGCAGCATACCTACCTCAGTTTAGACAATAAAAATCTCTCCAGACATCAGCAAATGTCTCCAGGGGATGAGGCAGTGGACACAGAAATGAAAGAAAATGTTTCAATGGTCAGGCTCTCCTCCCCTGACATTGACTGTGACACACTATGGATACTGACACATCCTTTCTACGCATGGGGAATTTTCAACAGCAACTAAAAATTCTGATATTTTAATACAGAAAAGCAATTGGTTTAAAAATTATCTGCACATGTATGTTTTCACCAGCCTTTTTCTAGACTAGAGCTATAAAGACTAGACATTTGAAAGGTTTCATAATTTCTGGGTTGGAAATATGGGACACAGGAACACAAATTTTCACCTATGTGCACATCTGGAATGTGGCACTTTGAACTTCCGCTCAATATGAAAGAAGGGAGTGGCAGACTCTGGAAATGTTCCAAGGAGTCTGAAACAATGGGAAGAAGGATAAAAATGAAACTTTTGACTAGACCTTGGCACGTGTTCACCCTGAGGGCTCTCAGCATCCTTTCTCCATATCATCTGCTCAAGGGAGCAATTGCATCAGGTTATTAGAATATGTATTATAACAGTGCTAGGGACTTCCCTCCTATGTCCTGCTTCTCCTAGAAAAAAAATCAAATTTACAAGAGGAAGATATGTTATTTTTGCTCTTTTATCAACCATATGCACCATTGGATGTTTGGCTTATCTTTATTAGATGTGCTATCTGCAGGAAATAAACATTTTTATAATTCTAGCAGCTTTAAAAAATATTACTGAATTACTTTTATATACTAAAAAATCAATATCTCTAAGTCAATTCCCTAAAAATAATACTTTTTCTAAAGACATCTTTAATAACAATACTATATTTATGGAAATGGAGTGATAAAATTATTCTTATGATGAAATTATCCTTTCTGTTGAAAAATATCTGGTGTCAAATGTACTAGGAGTATAGTAATTGAAAATTACAGTTATTTTATCATATTAATAGCAACAATTATATAGTGATTAAAAATAACTTTTTTTCATTATAAAAATAATCCCGAGTTACTGAAAAGGAGAACAACAGCATGCTACAAATGAAAGCTGAAAAGAAAGTGCGGATGGAAATCAAACACCCACCTGTCATTCACACCTGGCCATTTATTCCAGAAATTATTCCTCTGTCTTGGAATCCTTGAAGTCCAGTTTTGACAAAACCGACTCTCCAAGGTGTGAGAAGCTAGTGAGAGCAAAGTCTAGCAGTTTAAAAGTTAGATGCTTGGGAAATATTTCAGGGTGTTAGGCTGAGTAAAGAAGTCTACCGTCTTCATCATGCCAAAGAAGCTAAACTTCACAACAGGTCTTCACTTGCCAGCATGAGTACCCTGCAAAAAATGGTTGCTGAAAGCCTTACTCCTCACACTCCGAATTCCTCGCAGAAGTAGGGTCTGAAGCACAGGGCGCTTGCCCATCCTCTCTGTCTCTATGTGCCCTGCACTTTCTCCTTTCTTGGGTCATCTCACATTTACTCTCAAACTTGCTCAGGAAACGACCTGTATATTTTTGAGGGTTTAAAACAAACAAACAAACAGTTTTTGACATAGGGTTTCTCTATATAGCCTTAGCTATCCTGGAACTCACTCTGTATATGAGGCTGGTCTTGAACTCTGAGATCTGCCTGCCTCTGCCTCCCAAGTGTTGGGATTAAAGATGTGCACAACCCCCATCGGGCTTGATCTGATAATTCTTAATTTAAGATTGGGTTGAATCTATATGTGGGGCATGTGACAATCCCTTGTCATGGAAATGACAAGTGTCAGCTGTTAGATAGAGGGTGCCCGTTCATGAGAAATCTCATTTCTGGCCTTTACAACCACAAAGTACAGATTGTCTAAACTTTTTTCTTAAGCATAAAGGAAGATTAGCACCAACTACAATGATGTCTATGTCAAGTTTTCAGCCAGGTTGGCTAGCTGCTGTGCTTCACCCAGTCTCCCCTTTCAGCCTAACAAGAAGTTCTCAAAGACATCATGCGGACTTTATGCAATGCTAAATGTGTCAAAGGAACTGGGCTGGACAAGGAATGGGGTGTTCACTCTGTTAGATCTGGAAAACTGAACATATTTCCTACTTCCTAAACTGAGGCACAGCTGGTCACTGTGCAGAAGGAATGGATCAAAGCATCATCTGCAAGCCACACCTTAAATGAGTTTGGTCCACACAGTGCAGCCCTAAGAAAATTTTATTGGCTTTCTCATTGTCTCCCTAAATCTACTGTTTCAGATTAGTTCTTGATCTCAGATGAAGATCATCAACTCCTGAGTGACACAGTGCACTCTAGTACCTTCCTGTCATTAGTCTCTGTTGAGAAAGCACAACATCTGCCTTGATTTAAAGCTTACACTCTGTAACTAGAAACCCTCTCCCTCATTAGGCCTGCTCCATACTGGCAGAGTTAGCAGAGTGAGGGAGAAAGGACAGTTTTTCCTTCTCCTCCTGCCTAGTGTTTCTAAGTTGCTTATCAGTGTTGAGTCCTGGGAGGAAAGTGTGGAAAGTCAGGAGTAAGACCTAATGTGTACTGTCATTTCATCCAGGGGCAGGATTTATTGGGCTTCAAGGACATTAAAATGTGACTTTCCCTCTGATGGAAGATTTTATGAGCTCTTCAGAGGACATCTGCTATTAAAACTCACACTGAAGCTTGGTACCCGGTGTGACTGTACAGAGCTGGTAAGAACTCAACATGGTGGTTCTGTCATTAGGAAGAAGTCAAACATTTCTATGACAACGAGTTCTTGCTGCCAGGATTGGAATGATTGTGAGGAGATAATGTTATAAAGAAAGTCTGGCCCCTCCCTCAGTGCCTCAAGTCCCCTTCCATGTATCCCCTGCTTCTTTCTGATTCTGTGCCATATGCAGGATACCATGGGGCCTCGCCAGAAGACAAGAGGATGCCTCCTTAATCTTAGGCTGGCAAAACCATGAGAAGAAACACTTTTTTCTTTTATAACACATTCAACCTCATGCATTTTTTCATAGAAACACAATATGGGTGTCCCTCTCCATACTGGCATCATTCTTCTCATTGTTAGGGGTATCTTACCTAAAATTTACTTAATGAGAAAGAATACATATACATTCTGGTTTAATCCTCTTATGGATGGAAAGAGAATGATTGGCCCAGTGCGATCTACTGATGTCCAGTGATTCTCTTACTCAGACTTAAGATGTTCCATAGCAGCCCTCTTCAGCAAAGGAAAGAGTCACTGCTTTCTAGCCTTGGGCAGCTGCAGAAATGTGACCCAAGTGAGTCCACAGTGGCCTTGTTATTTGGCTCAATACCAGCCACTAAGACTATGATTTATGCTCTTGCTTTGCTCACTGGACATGGCATTTTCTTCTCTAGCTTAATCTAATTAATTACCCACTGTTGGGCTTATGTAGCTGGGGATAGAAATGTCCTCAATAAGGCTACAGATGTCCATTCTACCACCTTCTTTCCCAAGCCCTATCAATGGAGAATGGTGGAAGTTGGTGGGAGCAGGGTATTCAACACCTGAGATCTTCTGTGGCTAACTCTGTAGGCTTTAGCTTTTTTATTCTATAGAGCTGCTCTGTGATCCCAAGCTTCAAACTCTGGGAAGACCTTCTTCTGTTTCCTTGTAATTACAGCATTCTCAGTGACACATTTCATTTCTCAGTCTTGAGCTAGACTGTATGCTAGAGAAGCCATCCACAAGATTGAAGGCAATTCTTTTTTTTTTTTTTCCACAATCATGAAGTTCTATACATATACAGCTTAGAAGATTAACAAAATCATTTTTTGATCTTGAATTTTCATTGGTTTTTCTTTGAGACTGTAAATAAAATGATGTTCAGAGATTATAATTAAGGCCAGAAATTCACTAGGAAATGTCATCTTCAATATAGTCACCATATTAAAGAACTTTAAAGTGCTATTCACATCATAGTCCATTCAGCCTGGCCTTATGTAGCAGACTTGTATGGGGTATGGGCTATTCCTATATGACTTGTCAGTGTGTGTGTGTGTGTGTGTGTGTGTGTGTGTGTGTGTGTGTGTGTGGTATCGAGCAACAGGAAAGAAATTTACAACAACCACACAGTACATGGTTTATGTGTGCTATATTGACTAAGAACAGGCTTTGAGGAGGAACATAGAGTAAACGTCTGTTTTATCAGAATAAGCTTCTGTGTTATGTTCACTGATAAGTCCTGAGTACTTAGACCAATGTCAGATTCAGAACAGGCTTGAACTGAATTGAATTGAATAAATTAACCATTTATGTTTCATTCTCCTTTACAATAAAGAGCCAAAAGTGACATCTCTCAGTTCTCACGCGAGACTAAATTTTATCTTATTAACAATGGGAAATGCACTTTTACTATGATTCCTGTGACCTGCTAAGTGTGCCATCTATAATCCTAGAGGCCTTCATCACAATTACTTAGTTTTATTTTCTCAGTAACCGTGCAAAAGAAGTATGGTTGTTCATGTTTTTATAGATTAAAGGGACAATGGAAATGAGACTTAACTAAGATAACATGAAGAATAGTAAAAAGAGAATCTAAATATTAGCCTTTTGAAATGCCTAAGCATTTATCTATTGAAACATGTTTCAAGTTTCATATATGCTCTGTGTTGTATTATTTATTTATTTTTGTGTAGGAGAAAGATAAACTGTATTTTGTCCTTAAATTCTTTTCCTATCATTGCTCCACTCAGCCAGAATCCATTTTAATTTAGACTAATTCTATCCCAGATCTCCAGTTTCTACAGCTATATTGAAAATGTGGGTTTTAAGTGGCACAGTGAAGGGATTTGGGGGTATTGATAGGAGCGTCATTTTATTGATTGATTGATTGATTGATTAGGAGCATCATTTTTAACTCACAAGTGTACTTGGTTGACAGAATACGCTAAGATCTAATATTAGTTGAGGGAATCCTATTAATTATAGGAGCATCTTGAAGTCCTGTTTCTATATCACAAGTTCTAACACTTGTAAGAAGGTATGAGTTGGCTGATTACACTGAAAATACAAGCTACCATGAGGAATAAATAGATGCTGAGGCAGAAGGTGATGATGCAAGTATGATTTTAAATATGATCACCATGTGCTTCAAATGTAAGTTTTCAAAAGCTTTAGAGTTGTTTGACATATTATGTAAAGATGGGTAAAATGAGAAACGCAGGTTTTATTTCTAAAACTTTAAGATTGTATTGCTTAGGGTAAAATGGGTAAAGAATGCCTATATATTTTAACTTTTCTGATTATGGAGAAGTAAGGAGATTAATTTGCACATTGGATCTTAACTCGAATGTCTGTACTGTGAAGGATTCCTTGACACATGAGAAGAATTTAGAAGTGCCAGCCACACTGGCTCTGCACTTTTTTAAAGTCACGTACTGCCCTGGAGTTTTTGCTTTACTTACCTGCCTCCTATTGTCAAATGTATATTCAGTGGCAATATACATGAGCAAGTGCAAGGCAGTGAAGTGGTTGGAATGAATTGTTTTCTTAAGAACTCTCATCTCACATCTACTGAAGCCATGCTTTACCACACTGTCTGCACCCTGCTTCTGATCTATGGTGGCCCTCCAAATTGTGTTCTGTCTCTAAGTGCTAGCAAGCTGTAATTGATAATCTTTCTCCAAACTAAATCAAAGGGTATAAGTTGTGCTCCACAACAGAAAGACTAAGCTGTGTACCCAGGACTGGTGAGGCAGCTCCCTGATCTACCCTACAAGCTCCAGGCCAAGCAGGAATACATAATAAGATTCTCTATCAAGAAAAGAAAAGAATAGAAAAAGGCTACTCACGCTTACATTTTATTGTCACAAAAGCCATGTTTCTTCTTTCTCTTTCCATGGAAAGGTGACTGGGAGAATGGGTTTGTGTTTTAGTGGGTGAAGAAGCCTAGGCTCTCTGAGGTCTTCCTTAAAGACTGGGCAGCTGAGTGTGAAAGTATACCTTTACCTCGGGATGAACTGGACATGCCTGCCTTCACCACTGCCAGGCTAAGCATTGTGTGGCTGGAGATGCGTTCTCTGCCCTACTGCAGGGAGCCATTTTCAGGCGCGAAGAACTACCTCCCATAAGGCAGAAGACTTGTATTTCTAGCACGCCCAAGAAAACCCAGTTTGCTCCTTGGAATTCTGAAGATATTTTGGAATTCTGAAGATATTTAATGATACTATTAATTTTCTTTTAAAAGAAAATGAAAGAACCCTCTAATTTGTTGTTTTTTATGTTCCCTAGTAGGACAATGAATGAGAAAATATATAAAACCTTTTAACTCACAGAGATCTCCTCAGGGAAAGCTACCTCCACAGATGTCATAATTAGCTTTATTTCACACCAATTTGATCTCTCTCTCTCTCTCTCTCTCTCTCTCTCTCTCTATCTATCTATCTATCTATCTATCTCTCTCTCTCTCTGTCTTTGAAGGGAGAAAGACTGTTTTCTCCCAAAAGGACCTCCTGTTTGAAACGTTCCCAGGTTTTAACAAAATGCTCATGAGTGAACAATAGCCAACTAATTATTCCAGTCCAGATTGCATTAAAATATACATAAAATATAGATTATTAGTTACACAAAGGGGAATTTGCCAGATTGCTTCATCAACCCCCCCATGTCATAAAAATGTCCTTTCATTAATCAAAATATCACCTGAATGAAGTCATCATGTTTAGCCTGATTGCATTTCCCACATATATGTGCAGCTGCATTGGCCTCTCATAAATGTCATTTGATTATGAGAAAATAAACAGGGAGGGACTCAGAGGGAGTCAGTCCGGGGCCTGCTTGTTTACCTGAGGCAGCTTTCTTAGCTGAAGAACAAATGTCATGCAAATGGTGCACCAGCAATGAGCTGCCAATCACTCTGGCCTGGCATTCATGATGATTTGCTCAATCATTTAAAGAGACATGCTTTACTAAATGAAAAAATATCAGCAGCGAGGGCCTGTGTTTAAACATGGGCCTGAGTTATTATCCCAGTAGGCTGGAATGAAATGAAGACATCTTCCAATTAAAGCTTGCAGATGAACCCAGACAAACCCCCCCCCCTTTTTTTTTCATAAAGACAAGCAGATTATGATTGGGAAGGAACAGCGACAGAGGCTTTCATTACACACTGATTATGGTGATAAAATTCCCAGTGCTGTGTGTCTGCGGGCCCAACTTCACATTTGAAGGTTTTTAATATAATTTCCTTAGGGTGAAATGCTGAAGATTTATTAAACTTTATGAAGGGCTTACAGATCCAATTTAAGAGGACATATCACAGGGCAAAACTGACAGACGATAAAATACATTCCAACTATAAGAAGGAGGGGGAAAAAAGCAAAAAGAAAGTTGAGCCGTGAAACTGTTTTTAAACATTTTTTGTTGTTGGCAGTGTTTAATGAAATCAATCATCCCCGCCCCCCCCCCCCCCCCCGAGTGTTGCAGCCTTGTTGCTCCACTAAAGTTTCTTCATGCTTTTTACAGGTTGGTTTTCCACCCGCAGATGGGATGCTTAGAGAGTTCACCTAATTTAATCCTAAATAATTCAATAAATAAAAGTACCCAAATAATCTTGAAGCTGTTGGTTCACAGGAACACTCGACATTTGGAGTTCACTTGAGATGAGCCATGTAATTCTTCTCTTCCCAGCACGTCCTAACACACTTCCCTGGTCTGTTTCCTCCTGCCATTTTCATCATGTAAGACAAGTTGAAAAACTTTAATTGGCTCATTTTTTATTCAAAAGATCCAAAGAATTTGCAGAGTTGCCTTTGGTTTTATCATGGCTCCTTGAACTTGTGCTCCAGGAATGAATTCAGGTAAGGTGTTCGTAGGAAAGCAGAGACCCACTATTTCTTTGCCAGTGAAGCAAGCTTTCTGGGTTATGTAACTCCCAAGCTTTGCTCATCCCTAAATGAAGGGTACAGGTAAGAAAGCAGCTACAGAGCAAGAGAGGCTGAATTGGCCAGCCACTGTGGCGCATGCATGTCTTTAATCCCACTACTCAGAGGCAGAGGCAAGTGGATCTCTGTGAATTCAATGTCAGCCCTCTCTACAAAGTGAATTCCAGGCCAATTGAGATGCAGTAATACCATGCCTTAAAGAAACAAACCAACAAAAATCTGGGACTGGAGAAATGGCTCAGGCAGTAAAAGCTTCATGCACCAGTAAAAGGTTCATAACCAAAAAAGACAGGAAAGCTACCACAGGACACTCACTTCATCTATTGCCTTCATCTATGAGTCCCTGGTCTGGGAAATTTGCGTATTGGCTTTGTAAGAATGGTAAGAGAATTTATGAAATAAATATACTATGAAATGCTTCACTGAAGAAATAAAATATACTTCCTTTTGCTGAGCAGTGAAGCATCAGTAACATGGATATATATATTTCCAGTTTCCCAGCTCTGTTATTCTTCTGTATTAATTACATAACCATATATTAATAACAAGACAGAGGTGTGAAGAAGGCAGATATTTCTTACTACCTACATTATTATTAAGAGATATATTTACAATGCAACTACTCATGGACTCATAATAGGTTCTGAAAGCAAATTAATTCAGCTAATAATAATAATTTAATATAGATTAATATTCACATATTCTCTATAACTATGAATGAAGAGAGATATGCAGCACTACATCGGCAGCTCATTCTTTTCATAACTGGATACTTCACACAGAAGAGGTTCTGCTTTTTGTTTTGTGTGGGTGTTTGTTTGTATGTATGCCCTTGCTGCTGCCACACACTTTCTGTTAAGGACTGTGACCCTGGCTCTTCTTATTTCCTTACCTTTAATACACTAGGACATATATTGCAAACAGTCATCTGCTTAAGAATCTGAATGGTTTCAGTCCACTTAGGCTGCCATAAAAAAATGCCTTTACTGAATGGGTCACAAACAACAGAAATACCATGATTTCAGAGGTAGAGGCTGAGGTGAAGGAACTGGAAGATGTGGCATTTGGAGAGGACCCATTTCCTCATCCATAGATGACATCTTCTTGCTATGCCCTCTCATGGAGGCTGGGGCAAAAGAACTTTGGGTTTCTTCCATAAGAGTAACCTCATGCATGAGGGATGTGTGCTAATCACCGCTCCAAAGATGTCATGGAGGGGAGGTTAGAAGCTAACTATCCTTTCATATGGGAGGAGTCTCACCTTGATCTTTAGAATTATTCTAACAGGCTTAGACAAGGGTCCGACACTGGGTTTCACCTAACATTTCTAGCCTGTTTGATTGAACCCACATGGTTTGAGATTTGATTAAAAACAAACAAACACAAAAAAAACAAAAACAAAGCCACTGAACACAAAATGAAACCAAGCCAACAGCACCAGCACCACCACCAAAACCAATGGCAAACTGAAGAAAAGCTGGTACAGTTCACAGGACAGCAGACTGAGCCTGTGGCCGAGAAACAGAGAGGCAGAAAGAGTCATAGTGGAAGCAGAGGGCCCGAACCTGGCTGCTTCTCTATGCTCATAAGGGGATCCAGCTTGTTCCTGAATACAGATCACCTGGGAAGTCCCATAGACCAGAGTGCCATCATCCTCATTTGGCCTCTTCTAACCATGTGCACTTTGATAGTCTTTGATAGTCTACAATTTTAAGGGCTATATTTAAATTTATTTGCTGCCACATTTAACTTTAGTAGTCATCTTGACATACCCGAAGTGAGAGAACCTCAACTGAGGAATTTTCTCTTCTGAAATAGCCTACATGCATGTTTGTGGGACATTTTCTTGATTAGCAATTGATGTAGGAGGGCCCAGTCCACTGTGGGTGGTACCATCCCTAGGCAGGTGGGCCTGGGCTATATACGAAAGGTAACAGAGCAAGCCAGGGAAGCAAGCCAATAATCAATATCCTCCTATAATTTCTGCTTTGAGCTCTTGCTCTGAGTCCCTGCCTTGGTTTCCCTTGATGATGGAGCATGAACTTTATCTTGTTAGCTAACTAAGCCCTTTATTCTCCCCCACAAAAGATAAGCAATAACCAATTCATTTTTCTAATCTTGCTGCCTGTTTGAACTGGAGACTAAACAACAGTTAAGTCTTACTTTAGTGATACTCCCAGGATAGCGCACTGGTATAGAATCATTTCAGGTAGCTAGTGAACTGGTTGAAAAGTTCTCTGAAGGAAGAGATGGTGCATCATTTCTCCCATCCACCAAGCAGAGGGTGGAGTGCATCTACCTGCAACTTCTCTTCAGCTGCAAGGATATCCAGATCTGCCTTTGTCTTTTTATTGGCGAGTGAGTCATTGCCTTCTCCCTTCCCAGTGGCCCAAAGGCATGAAGATAACAGTGTTTTCAGAAGTAAAGAAGATGCATAGACAGGAAGTGTTTAGTTTATTACACTACACACTAGAGCTATGAACCTTTTTAAAGTGTTGGCTGGTGGAACTGAAAGAAATTTCACTGAGCATTTGAATGAATGTCCCATGTTGTAGGGAAATACACTGGCTTTCTCAAGTCATGAGCAAAACTGGAGGAAAGGGCAGGAAAAAGGTGAAAGAGAAATTAAAAATGGACAATAAAGGAAGTATTCTATAAAGCAAAGGTGCAATCTTTGGGGAATTGTAAAGTGACATTTAAATTCCAGGAGTGAGAAATGAAATAGAATTGAAGATGATATTGAGAATTAGGAAAGTACCAAGTGCAGTCTTTTGCCATACATCTAAAAAGTCCAGATGGATTTTCAGAGACTTAATTCAAATGCATACTCAGTGAAACCTACTTTGGACAAGGTATTCTTCCATACTCTGAATCAAGATAAGTTTATAATTGTTCTTGCTTAGACTGGAATTAAAATAATGAAGAAAAAGTCAGTAATGGAATAGTTTATACATCAGAAGGTAACACTGGGTGTTGGTTTGGGATATATTTGCTTGTTTTTAATTTTTTCAAAATTAGTGTTGGTTTGGGATATATTTGCTTGTTTTTAATTTTTTCAAAATTATGTGCTGGACCAATGAATATGAAGAAAGGGGTAAAGGAGAGAGAGAGAGACAGAGAGAGAGAGAGAGAGAGAGAGAGAGAGAGAGAGAGAGAGAGAGAGAGAGAAGAGCTCAGAGGCTGAAGGAACCACATTGGGGACTTAATCTATGATGGAGGCAGAGGAAGAGCGGTAATGGACAGGAGGGGACACTGAAGGCTGAGAACGGGTGAGGATGGGAAAGCCTAGGAGATCCATGGTTACACATCTTGCTGGAAGTCATACATTTGGAATTCAAAATGGCCTCTGGTTCATTTAGTTGGTAGATACCAGCTTCTACTACAGGAGAGATATCAGTCTATGTGATGTGAACTAACATGATGGGCTCCAGATGGTATTCTCCCAAGAAACACGAGCCTGCAGGCAAAGTTAAGTATTGTACAAAATGCAATGTGGAAGATTTTGTTTGGGGTAAAAAGTCAAGTTCTCAGGTCTCTAATGGAGAGAAGGGTTTGTTTCTTTAATGGGAAAGCAGCAATGAGAGAAGACTTGGGGAACACAGGAACCAGTAGACAGGAACCACAGAGAAAGACTAATGGGAAAGCAGCAATGAGAGAAGACTTGGGGAAAACAGGAACCAGTAGACAGGAACCACAAGAAAGACTAATGGGAAAGCAGCAATGAGAGAAGACTTGGGGGAAACAGGAACCACAGAGAAAGACTAATAGACTGAAATATTAATATGAACATTAGAAAAATGACAAAAAGATATTTATCTGGAAAATTTTTAGGAAAAATTTCCCCTCCTGGTCCCCCTTTTTCCTCTTCCTTCCTTCCTCTTTCCCTTTCTTTTGCGACCTTCCTGTTTATATACAGAAGTCCCTTCCCCTATGGTCTTAATCTTTAACCTACATATCATCTCCTATGGATATTAGAATTACATAAAATATATAAATGTTTTCTATAAACTGAGAATAAAACATCAGAGAAATACTATGAGATACAAATAAAACCGTGCAGGGTTGGTCCCCAGGACAAAGCCATGAAGGCCATGGTTCCTTACCCGTTATCTTGTGCTTCATTTGACTTGGTTCAAAACAGCATACACATGTCAGAGTGCCCTTTGCTATAAGATGCATGCTTTGTTTCATTCTGAAACCCACACCGGGGACAAAACATCATTTTTGATACCCTAGTATTCCCAGAAACCGATCCATTCTGAACGCCTGAGACCTAAGCTAGTCCTGATTTGAACTTCAGAACCTTGGGAACACATTACTTATAAAATATGATGGTAATGGTTTTGGTTGTTTTGTTTCCAAGACAAGTTTTCAAATTTTTCTAGCAAGTCTAAATACTGAGCCATTATCTACAGCTGAATAAATTTGGGGGGGGGGGAATGCCTTTTAAAAGACAGAAATAAAACATCTCTTCTCCTTTTTGGAGCAGAAGTCTCCTGATAGGCCAGCTGTGTGCCTCCGCTTGAGAAGGAGGAGGCAGCTAGTTTTGGTGGGAGTTATCTGTAAGGTAATAACAGCAATGGTTTGTAGTCATCCAGGAGGAGGAAGCTGAAGCTGCTGGGTTTGCACACACTGCGGTCATCAATAAACACCTGTTCATGGACTAGAGGAAGGTTTGCCATGCCTCTGAGCTTCATTTGGAGGAATGCTTTGCTGGTTCCCATGGGTCTGAGGCATAGCTCCTTGTTTTATTAATTTATTCATATTATATCTAAATTGTTATCCCATCCCTTGGATCCTCCCATTCCTCCCTCCCTCCCATTTCCCCCTTACTCCTCTCCCCTATGACTGTGAATGAGGGGGACCTCTTCCCCCTGTATATGCTCATAGTGTATCAAGTCTCTTCTTGGTAGCCTGCTATCCTTCCTCTGAGTGCCACCAGGCCTCCCCATCCAGGGGACGTGGACAAATATGGGGCACCAGAGTTCATGTGAAAGTCAGTCTTCACTCTCCACTCAACTGTGGAAAATGTCCTGTCCATTGGCTAGATCTGGGTAGGGGTTGTCAATAATATATTTTAACTCCGAATTTCATCCACTTCTTACATATTCACATAAGGATACTTTTGCTCCTCATACTAAGGAAAAGGCTTAGTATTAGGCAGTATTTTTTTATTAAATACTTTTTGTTTTTTATATATATTTATATTACTACACATATATACAATAAACTACCTATAGCAAGAAGAACCATGACACAATCAGGAATTATTTAAATATTACATCCTTAGTGTTTTGGCTATTTGTATTTGGAAGTTTTGAAGAAAACATCTTTCCTATCTTTGTGCATCTAAAATTCTGAATGTAAATCAATATCTATCATATCTCCACATTATCCACTTAAAACATATCTATACCTAAAGTCATCTTAACTCCTAAATATCTAAGCCTAATTGTAAAACTAAACTATCCGAGTAAACCAGGAGTGCAGGTTAGCAGCTTCCCAAATGAGAAGATGACAGGGACAGTTTGCTAACTGAATAGTCACCCAAAACTCTCTATAACGTTGGAGCATCATCTTCCGCCTCCAGTACCAATATATCCGACAGACATATTTGTGAGGCAGGAACTATTGAGGACTTGTTGACCCTGTCTTGCCATAATTTGGCCATCTATTCTGCCTGCATCCAAGATTGCCCTTTTTAGGCATAATTCTGTCTATGGTAAAAATGAAGAAATTTTGCCCAGTGGCTTGTTTGCCACATTTGAAGCCATCTCCATAAGGAAGTTCTTTGATGCCCATCATCCTCTTTGCGGTGGCTGGATGTTACCACGATCTAACCTGTCTCATTGTCAGTGAATCTTTAAAACAATAAAAACATTTTAAAATGTCATATTCTTTTATGTCTCTGAGGTTTTTGAAGACCTCATCTAACTATTTTACCTTATCTTTCTATAGCACCATATCTATCTAATGCACCTAAGATATATATTCTTGTGGTAAAAATAGGCTAGTAATTGATATGACCATTATTTGGTCAACTGACAATTAACCTGTATAAGTTATTTATCCTAAATAGCCTGCAATAGCACTTTCAAGGTATTGGAAGTAAGCCTTGTATTATAATCGAGTTATATGGGGACAATACCTCATATTAGAGTAGAAATATATATATAATGTTTGTGAAGAATAATCTTACATTTGAATTCTATCTATCTATCTAATTGTATCTAAAGTTAAACTTACTTTGCATCTATATACAAACTTCTATACTAGTGAATTAAAAATAACCTTGTGAGTGACAATTAAGGCATTAAGGTGAGGAGTAGATTCACTAATCTACTTTTTGTTCTATCTTTCCCATATATTTCTATATCTCCCTTCTTTCTTTTCATCCCCTATCTCCAAACTTAGAATGGAAGATAAAGGAAAAGAGAGACATCCCTAAGTCCAACTTTGTTTTCTTTCTAAATAAGACTAATAAGAACTTATAACCAACTCTCATTAAAAATAACCCCCTGTAGCCCAAGAAAGCAACCAAAAACCTACAGTAACCCTCCACCCTCTCCCCATCCTTCACTTAAAGGAAATGGGGTGTCTTTCTTTTAAGGTTTATTCTGGCTGATTTGGGATGATTAATACCTTTGTAGGGGCCCAGATAAAATTGTGAGAATGGCTAAACAAGCAAGGAATAGCATTTGTGGTCCAGTTTCTAAATATTGAGAAACTCTAGACTTAATGAAGTAGTATTTTCTTATTCACCTGTAGGTTGAAAGGTCTTTCAAGATGCACAGGAAAATCTCAGAAGAAAATTAGACATGAGTGCCATCTGCCAGTGCTAACAATTCAAGGTGGTACTCTTTGGGGATGGCCAAGCATTTGGAGTTGTAACCTACACTCTCAGTAGTAACTTCTGAAATTCAAGGGGGTGATTTTTCACTGCTTGTTTTCATCCTGAAAGCATACCATCCAAGCTTTCCTCCTCTTTTTAGAGTTACTGACTTAATGCCTTCATTTATAATGTGGGTAAGAAACATGCCATACAACCATCCTGTTTCTTGTGCAGAGGTTACAGTATTACTCATGTCTGCTGATAACTCACTCTTAACCAGTCTATCCATGCTGTCCCATAATGCTTCCTTACCCACGAGGCTAGAAAACACTGTTAACTGCTTGGCCCGAGGCATAATGTTCATTATGCAACATTACATACTCCTAAGGAGATGTGAACAGATGTTTACTCACCCCAGAAAGGGAACTGATGACAGAGTAGGTAGCACCGAAGGCCAACTTGGTGAACGAATGAGCTTTATTGGAGTATTTACATTGGAATATGAGTGATGGGTTACTTACAGTAGTGGAAATGACTAAGGGACAGTTGCATCACCAAAGCCACTCAAGCATGGGTGACAGCTCACAAAAGCTGGAAACTTGAAGCACACTACACAACCAGCAAGCAGCTCAACAAGTTGGCGAGTGCCCTTTCTTGGTGCCTCAGTTGGTCTGAGCCTCTCTCCAGGCAGCTCAGCTGGTCTCTGCTTCCTCCCGGCTGTTTGGCCAGTCTCTCATATGCAGACTCTGGCCTATAATATATTGTATATATGTAGCAAGTGTGCATGTGGGTATAGTATGACATTTTAGAAATGAGAACAAGAAAGGCTAAGTACTAGGAGACAAGGAAGAACTGGATGTAGCTAATGGACATCGGTTATGAAAGATAATATAAAGCTAATTGTTTTTCTAGTTCTAACTTGGTTTTAAATTTTTTGGCTTTTGATGGTAGATAAATACATAAAAAATATTCCATAGTGAAGTATAAAATACGATGTAAGTCTCCACAACTTCCATTCTGAACAGCTACTCTAAATGTACAGAAGCTCATTGAGTTGTATAGTCTTAGTGTCTCATGATTTCAGGGTGCATTAAAAATTGCAACATTTTAATAATAAAGAGTAATTTTTTAAAAATCCAACAAAACCGAAACACCCCCCATGACCATGTTTACACTACTTTAGATGCAGAATGTCAAAACTGTTTCCAAGGCCTAGGAGGAATGTACCATTATTTAGGTAACCGGATCAGACAAAACTGCAAAATTCAAAGCAAAAAAAAAAAAAAAAAAAAAAGTTGCTAAAATTGTAAATTATTTTTTCCTCTCCTGAGTCCTTATTCCTGAAGAAACTATCATCTTGATCTCAACCCAGGCTCTCCCAACTTTCATTTTTCTTTACTCGCCTTGGCCAACTTATCTACCTCACATTAGTCCATGACTGACTTCCCTCTGTACTTTGTATCTCTTGTTCTGTGTTGTTACATACTGATTATTGAGATTGGGGCTCTCTCTTCATGTATCAGATGCTACTGCACTGGTAATATATTCTTTGAACAATGCAACGTTTTAAAATCAATAGAGTGTAAATGGAAGCACAGAGTCACAGAATCCCAGAACTAAAATGAGCCTTGGAATCTGTGCAACTGAATTAAAACCTTTAACAAATGATGACTCTGATTCCTAGAGAAGTGAGAATGACACCTAAGCTTTCTCAAGAATGGAAAGGGAAAGATTCAAGGCCCCATACCCGTGGATTCTGTGGGCAAGTCCAGCTATGTGCTTTCCTGTTGTACATAGTGTTCTTCTATTGCTTCAAGACATGCTAAGGATGTCATATGTCATCATATTTGTTTAGTTGTGAGATATGATAAGCTAAGGAGGAATCCATATTAAAATAACCTTTATGTTATTGGAAACTCAACTATAGAGAACTTAAGATTTAATTTTTTGCTTCATAAGATGCTTCCTATAGCGTTTTCAGGCAAGGTAGGGGATTATAACAAGTTGTTGAAAATTTCAGGCAATTACATTTCTTACACTAGCCAGTTATTACCCTGTAACTAACTAACGACCTAGCAATTTGCTAAAGAAGACATTCTTGCTTCACTTCGAGAGTAAAGAAACACACAGATGAATCATGAGTGTCCAGTTGGTTAGATACAAGACACAAGAAAGATATAGAGGACTGTTGCATACACTGGCTTATATGCTGCTCTGCCCAGTAGTCCACTTCTCCCACCCTTTTCTCTGCCCTCTTTTCATTGATAGTTCCTTGAGGAAAGGAGGGGACGACTTCTAGGGAAAATCAACTGCAACTGTGAGGTTCTTTTGACCCATGGCTTCTTGGTTGGACTCAGCTAATTTGGAAGCCCTACTTTGCAGGTGATCACAGAGCAACAGAAGACAGTGGTGGGTATCCTAGCCTGTCACTTTATTCTCCTTCAGTGATTCAGTTCCAGCGGTGCTGCAGTGCCTCAAACACAACTTTTGTGAAATAAAACAATCATTTCAATCCTCTAAAATAGTTTTCTTCTCTTGCCTCTTATGTCTCAAGATAATAATAGCACCTCCTGGTGTTGGCTGTGTCTGAGCCCCCAAAAGTCCTCCTAATAATGATCAGTGAATAATTCCTTTACAGTTTCTAAATTGTCCCCTTACATTTTTATTAGGACAAATTTTCTTTGCCTGCCCTGGGTCCTCAGTGAGATAGCCTATATGGGGTTAGTCACAATAGTCTGAATTCACCATTTGTCTGCTCTGCTGCAGTAGCAGAGCCATCATTGTAAAGGACAGGATCAATTCTTGCTCATTTTGTATCACATGGATCCACTAATCCCTGAGAAATGCAGCAAGCCTGAGCAGGAGATTGACTCTCAGCTCCCAGTGATCACTGAATATGCAAAAGATCATTAGTGACAGAAGGATGAAGGAGCAAGTGCTATACTTAGTTCATGTCAATCAACTCTAACATTTCCTCCAGAGTTACAGAACGTGGCATAAGGACGACTGTTTATCTAGAATCTGATCATATCCCACGAACAAGAACATGGCTAATTTGGTTGAGAAGTTGCTGGACAAGGCACTATTTTAAAAAGTAGCTCACCTTGCTTGAAAAAAACAGCTCTTGCTCTGATTAGTTGTCAATGCAACATGACCTAGAGACCGGCAAAGAAGGACCCTCAGCTAAGATGCTGCCTCCATCAGATTGGTCTGTAGGCATGTCTGTGGGGGCATTTCCAGGATTCATGATTGATGTGGGCAAATACAACCCACTCTGGGGCAGTGACACCCCTGGGCATGGGGTCCTGGCTGATATAAGAAAGATGGCTGACTATGGGCAAGAGAACAAGCCCATAAGCAGCAGTCCTCTTTGGCATCCACTTTAATTTCTGTGCATACATTACCGCATGATAGATGTAAAGCACATAATGAAATAGACCCTTTCCTCCCTGAGTTGCTTTGGGTCAGTGTTTTATGTTAGCAACATAGCCAAACGAGACCAGCATGACTAGTGAGTAGGCTTTCAGTTATTTCAATTTTCCTCCAGAAAAGACTTTTTCTTCCCATGTTTGTTATTGCTTGAATCTAAAATGTTGCCAATAGGGACGTTTCAGAACTACTGGCCCTCAGCTAGTGTCATTAATTTTTGGAGTTTCTTTTTGGGGCTCTGCAAGAAGAACAACCAACAGCTTTAGGACTTGGGAATGTGGCCCACCAGAGAGCACAACCATGATGGGATGGGTGTGTCTCAGCGAGCCCGAGCCCTGAGGACAATGGGCCCTGAGGACTTCATGCTGTTGTGAGGTTTCCACTCAACTTGTTGCCCTCTAGTCCCCCCTAATCTATGAGTTGTATAAAAAACTGTAAGAGGGCTTCCAGTCCCTCACTGGGCAGTATCATTGGCACACACAATAATAGTGACTGATCTTTTTCAAGCATTGCTGCTGGAGCAGATTAATATTTCAGTCAGCACCCTTGGAAAAACTTAGAGATGTAGATTGTTAGCAATGACCGCCACACTTAGGAAGAACTGGGAGATGTAGACTGTTAGTAAACTTAGGTTAAGAAGTTTTTGTTAGTAGCTCTGATGTAGAAAATCTTAGGGATCAATTTGAAGTTCAGAAAGGCACACTTTTAATAGTTGGGCTAGGGACTTTTTTAAAAAAAAGTTAAGATACAAGGCAGCCCAACTAGCACTGGCTGACATGACTCTTGCTAAAGCTAGATGGTGATCCAAGTGATGACTACTTTCTTGTACCCATTTTTGCCTTCAGCTTCCTGATATGATTTAGTGAAAAAAACAATATATATATATGTGTGTGTGTGTGTGTGTGTGTGTGTGTGTGTGTGTGTGTGTGTGTAATATATGTGAAGTAGGCTGGAGCTTTGATCCAATCACCAAATGTGTGTGTGTATGTATATATGTATGTGTAAAGTTGTTGAAGCTTATTGAAGCTTGCTTCATCTACCAAAATGTGTATGTGTGAGTATTATTTTCCTCCCTTTTAAAAAATAATTTGTTTTTCATGTATATAGTATTTTGACTGCACACAAGAGCCATGAAAGGACATCAGATCTCATTATAGATGGTTGTGAGCCACCATGTAGTTGCTGGGAATTGAACTCAGGACCTTTGGAAGAGGGGTCAGTGCTCTTAGCCTCTGAGCCATCTCTCCAGGCAGGGAGTGGGGCTTTGTGAACCTCATTTGCTTGCCTGTAGAACAGATGCCTTCACCTAGCCTTTTGATGATGAAATAAAAGCTACGGAGAACACTTTGTGCTCTTGTGCAAATTTGGTGCACTATTAAAGAAAACACAAATCCATCAAGAAGAACCATGAACTCTTCCCCAACCCAATGCACAATGGCACAGACTGAAAGTACTGCTTGGGAAGATCTTCCCTAGACAGCGATAGAGCTTCCTCCCTCAATCTCCTTGCATCCCAGCATCACAAGTTAGGCTGCTTTAGAGCACATTTTCCTTCCTTTCTGTCTTCCCTCTAGAGTACTTGGAGAGGACAGCTCCATGGCTCTTTGCCGCTTGTCTCCATCTGACACTGCTCACAGGGCTGTACTCTCCCAGCCAAAGCCTGCTCTTGCTCCCAGCTTATTAGCTGTCTCACATAGACCCCTTCTACAGCACATCAAAAGTGTTCTCCTAAAGGTCAGGCACACTGTGCCTGTGGTTAATTCACTCAGGTCCATAATCAATACTCTTCCCAAGAATGGCAGGTAGGTTAGTTTTTGGGAGGGAGACCTCCTCATGCTTGTTGTGCTAAAACATTTCTTTGTACTTTAAAGATGTTTTTATAATGACAAGTGTTTAGGCATCTATCAAGCTATTTTAAGACCATTGTTTCTCTGATTACCATCATCCCTTCTCTTCCTCTCTTAGCTAGAGTGACCAGGTACACTACATTTTGTTCCCTGGGTTCACATTTTCACCTGAAAGTATTGAGGTGTCTGTTGTCAAATGTTATGCATTCCCACTTTTGCCCTATTGAATACAGCTGTGATTTCTCAGAAAGAATAAAATGAACTTTCACAATGGAGGCTTCTCTGGTCTACTTTCTTGTCTCTGACAATTACTTATTTTAATTCTGTGTGTATCAACTAGTATACACATTTTAAAGTTTCTTTCCTTTCTTCTTCTTTTCAGAGTCTGCTTCTTAGAGCAAAATTAGATACAGAAATTCTTAACTAAGACACTTTGGAGAGGGCTCTGCACAAATACTTTGTAAGTATTTGGTTAAAATGTAGTCACTTAGCCTTTGGGTGGTATAGGGTTAAACCACAGCTTTTCTGCAATTGTGTCAGTCATGTGACATCCCTGATACAGTTTGCTGAGCTTTAGGGTTGCAATGTTTGGCTTTATCTCCCTATGCCTCTGTCATTACCATATCACTAGGCCAGCAGCATTTGTGTGCCTAGAAGTGAAGTGAACTAGCTTCATTATTCTGTGGTTCTGTTCTTTCATTCATTTTTTTTTCTGAACCTCCTATTGTGCAATATAGCTCTAATGTTATATTACTACCATCCTCACTATACCTTGACACACACTTGTAATTCCAACCAAGTAAAAGATAACTTTCTAGAGCCTCCTCGTGGAACTTGGACCACAATTTTTATAAAATGGGGGGAAAATCGCTCTTAGCGAAGAGGAAGGAAAGAGGAGCTCTTTCCTTCGAAAGGACTTTTGAGTAGTTTTAATAACAAACCATTCTGAGCCATTGCTATTGTGTCTGAGAGGTACCAGCGCCCCTCACTTCTGCCATCTGAGCTTGAACAGTGTCACTCGAATTCAATCAAGCACAGCCCTGCGGTTACTTCTATCTCAGGGTCAGCTTCTAACTGTGGGTATTGTAGCCAAGCACCTTGCCAACCCCTGGGGCTCTGTGTTCGTTAGCTTCCCTGTAAAGGTGAAAAGCAGAGCCACTCCCTGGCGGAGCAGAAAGCTGGTATACAGGCAAGAAAGGGCCGAAGGTAGGCACCCTGGTTGTCTACATGTTTAATTTTACCCCGTTGTTTCTATAGGTAAACAGCTCTTCAGAACCCATTTTAGGTATTGTAATCCTGGAAAATAGAAGCCAGTGTGAAGATGTTCTAATTCTTTATAATAAGGTATGGCATCTCCCCCTTTATGAATAAAACCCAGCTAGCATTCTTGCTGTGCTTATGGCCAATAGAACATAGATGATATTCTCTTGAATATTAGAAATTAGGTTGGGAAGCCAGAGTTGAATGAATGTTAGTGCCCAGATTAGGATCTCTCAAATTTAATCCTGCAATGCACATACCTCATAGTCGGGGTATGTGCCCAGTGATTAGAACTACCTTTCACCCAGGTGAAGGCAACTAGACTGTATTGGGTTCTCACCTGTCTTCAGGTGGGCAGGAATGTGGTCCTAGGCAGGAACACCATACGTACTGCTTAAATAAAGTACAACCGTTTTAAGGATTGAAGATTGATGCAAGTGCACCAAGGAGCCTGTCCCCTTTCTGGTCCATGAAGACATCCTTTTTGCTCCCTGGGGCAGAGCTGCATTATGCCTGCAGCTCAGGAGGCTTTACGTTGTGTCTTTAATCACTCTCCTTGAACCCTAGTATGGAAATTCGTAATTCTCTGTATGAGTCAGGATCACGGGCAGGCATTTTTTTTCTGAGCATTTAATGAAATGACAGCATACAAAGAAGTGAGCAGAGAGGCCATGCCCTTGTGCTAGTGCTGATGAGAGGCCATTGCCCATCACAGAATCAGCATTAGAGCAAAGAGTATGTCCCAAGGGAGCATTAAGGACCATCGCATCACTGAGGTCAAGAACTGAGCGCGCCCCCCACCCTCCTTCCAGGCTAAGAAAAGCTAGGGAAGAAACAAACCTCTCCCGGGCCAACCCTCAGGTTTTCTTCAGTGGCTCTTACTGGCTGAAACCAGCTGCCTGCGGAGGCATGCTGGCCCCTGGTGACTCAAGCTTCCGGCCAGGGAGTAGTGCTAGAGGATGGAGAGGGCTGAAGAGCCAAGACACTGGCATGTTCTCCTCACATAACCCTGCCTCTGCATTTCCCACTAAACTCTTGGCTCTCCTTCTTGATTTTCGACTCTGGGCCTTATGTCTCAGTTTCCCTGCATCTCAGGATTTCCTGGCTCTGCTCGCTTATGTGCCATAGCATGGTGCGATTGGCATGGAAGGTCCGCTCCATATGTGGTCGGAGGCGGAGCCTCCCACCCACCCTGCACTGCTTTGTTCAACATCTAGAGTGTGCAGAGCACTCGCTCACCCCAGCGTCCTCACCTGCGTGGGTGTTGTAGACTCAACTGCCTTCCGGAACAGGAAACCTTTTCGACACCAATATTTTGAAGTCACGCTTTGAGGCTGCAAATCTGTCACTGTTATATCCTTTCACACCGCACCATTTATATTTTGAGTGTTGCGTAGTAAATTGTAATTGCCACCAACTAAAATAGATATAGGAAATAGGAAGTGTGGGCATTTCTCATAATTTCCCATTCTCGTTGAATCTTCCCCTCAGTGTGACTGCAGTAACAGCTCTTGCGTAAAACACCAAGGAACGTGTTGGCCTGAACCGAACAAAACTGCATAGTCTCAGCAAACTGCATTAAGTTGATAGTTTCAGGCCTAGCCGATTTGCTTTCCACAGGAATTTTGAAGAAGCCTACTGAGAATACATCTACTTGTCAATGCCCAGTTGACTAATTTAAGCTGCTGGGAGTGTGTTCCCTGGAAATGCATGGCTGGATGAGGAATAGAACTTTACATTGCTGTCACTTCTTTATTGGGAGCCAGGGAAAAGCTCAGCTCTCAGAGTTAAGACCCATGGTGCTGCTGTTGACATAACTCTGGGTGCATTTGTATACTCTGCACACAGGGAAACTCCAGCACGAAGGTAGGGTCTTCCCTGGCTTCCGCTAAACACTGCAGTGACATGTGAGCTTCATGAGCAGCCATGCTGCTGTGGACAGAGCATCTATGTGCACCCCGTTACCCCCAAGATCTCCACCTTAAGATGTCATCCCCAAGGCTCCAGGAGATGGGACCCTTTGGAGAGACCACAAATGAATGGAATTGGTTTTTCTCATGAAAGAGACTGAAAAAAGAGACCCTTCAACACTTCTGCATGTGAGGAAAAGCCAGCCCTCACTAGACACAGATTGTCTTGACATGCAGCTTCCAGAACTATATCAGCCACCCAATCTAGGCTATGTTGTCCTAGCTGCCTGATAGGCAAAGACTGGCACCTTCGGTGTACTTTACTTTGCTTTAGTTATCGTCATTATTCCATTTTCTTGTGGTCAATCTTTAAAATGCTATTGATTTTACTTCCAAAATACAGTTAAGTCAACCCCCTCCTCTACTCTTAGTGTCCACCAGCAGATCTACATGGGCTTACTTCCTGACTGGCCCAGGCACTGCTCTATTCTACCACTCCTTGTCAGTTTCTTCTCTACATGGCATCTTGAATAATCTTTTAGAAAGATGAATCTATTTACCATAACTTTTTATTTTGAAAAAAAGTAAAACATAAAGAAAATTTTTCTGGAATAACAGAATGATCAACCATGGAGCTTTCACTTGTCTCATCATTCAATTCAATCAGCTTCTCAGGCTCTTGAGATCTTATTGCTGTTCTACCACTCTAATCTGTGAGCATTTCTCTGAAGACCTATTTAAATCAAACTTATGCTTTTAAGTTAGAGACTCCCTTTGCCCTTCTTTTTCAATGCTAGGATGCATATAGCTACACACATTGTATACCATACAGTTGCTGAACGAAAGAATCGATGTATATCATCATTACCCCTTGATTGAGTTTATGTACTCATATATTTAAAAGAAATTTACACAAGAAGGCCAAATAAGTGTGGCATAGATATGAGGTTTTATACCACATTTAAGCTTCCCTCTGTCCCTGAGAATCAGCTGCACATTTTCTCACATCTGTGTGTGGCCCTGAGGTCAGTTCCGGCTGACGTCATGTGGGAAGCCTCTGTGTTTTGCTTTCTGGATCTATTTATAATCATTGACCATACAATGTTTCACCATCTTCTCTTTGCCAATTTAAAGCTCACCAGAGCTTGTCACAGCTGCAGTGTAAAAAGTTGTGGAGTCTGGAGTCATGACAAGGAAAAAAGCTACCTGACAGACTATTATAAAGATATAAAGTTTTCTCATGTGAATTTGTTGTCCATTCATATAGGTGGAACACTCCTAATCCAAAACCTCAAGATGTTGTAAAATCCAGAGGTCTCAATACCAACATGATGCTGTGTATGGGCAATTCTCTCTGACCTCATGTGAAAGGCCACGGTGTGGTCAAAAGATCTCAAAACTCAATGGCTGCAGTGCTGCCTCTGACATAGTTTGGTTTTGTTTTGTTTTTTGTTTTGTTTTTTTGGGTTTTTTTTGTTTTGTTTTGTTTGGTTTGGTTTGGTTTTTGAGACAGGGTTTCTCTGTGTAGCCTTGACTGTCCTGGACTCACTTTGTAGACTAGGCTGGCCTAGAACTCACAGTGGTCCGCCTGCCTCTGCCTCCCGAGTGCTGGGATTAAAGACGCCCAGCCTCTGACATAGTTTGAAGGTGCATTTGTCGCCTCTACCTATGAGGAAACTCTGGCCTGCCAGTATGACTTTTCCTGGCTTGCAGCTAAGCATTGCAATGACATTGAGATCCACACCCAACACTGGTGCTGCAGACAGAATGATCATTTTCTCCTCAAAGACACCTCAGGCTATGTGCTCATGGTACCCACTAAACACAAATGAATCTTGTGTATATAGAATTGGATTTCACTCCTAAGACATCTTATGATGTATATGTGGAAGTATTCTAAAATCCTTTTTTAAAATTTATATCACAAACACCCCTTGTCAATGCTCTGCATTGCTTCAGGAATTGGCCTGACTTGGGCAGGGTGCCAGAACTGGGGAAAGGTCAAATATATAGGCCCATGTACAGAAAGGTTGGGATGGAGTAGTCTGGACTCTCTGATGGAGAGGCCGTAGCCATTGCCCTCCTCCAAGTTCAGTGTGATTATTAGATACAGTTCAACGGGGAGGCAGGGTTATTGCATATTGCATGGAAAGGGAGACAGGTTTAGCTAGTCTTGGTAGGAATAGTCTCTGTAAGAGGAGTCTTCAGGCCATAAACATTCAAGGGACAAAGCTATAGTGATTATTTTCTATACACAATGTCAACATTTATACTCAAACCCAGGGATAACTTTGATATCTCTCTGAGCCTCCCCAGTGGGAAGCCAGGTCATTCCCATGGGACCAAGGCATTGGTTTTTAGCATGGCTTCACCCATATCAACAATCCATACTCCCTTAAGACTTCATTTGCTCCCTACACTTCTTATGCCAAGCCTTTTTTGATAACGTATATCTATAATATAATCTAGGACTGGTCTTAGTGATACAGAGAGTGATTCAGAAAATTAAGAGAATAATTGAGAAAATAAAATTAAGATTTGTGTTCAGCAGCTCTTCATTACCATACAGATGCCCGAGGAAACCAATACATGGAGAGAAACACTTGGTTTGAGCTATAATTTGGGGATTTCATTTCCTGGATGGTTATTATCTGCTTCGTGGTGCCATCAAGGGCACTTTCCGAATGCCAGGACACCTTGGAGACAAAGGCTTTTGGACCTCTGCCTTTGGTGAATCCAAATCTCAACTATGACTGTAGTGTCAAAATGCACTAATCATTGGGAAGAGGAAATGGTGGTGTTTGCGCAGAAACCAGGAGAAGTTGGAGGGGAGGTTGGGTATATATGATTGAAATATGTCGCATGCATGTATGAAAGTTTGAAAGTCTCAAAGAATAAATAAAAGAGACCTTTAAAAAATCACTATTTGTATTGCTTCTCAGTTCCCCCAGCCTTAATGAATAGAATTTTGCTGAGAATGATTGAAGAAGGACACTGATTCCAGTAAAAACAAAGGTCACCCTTTATCCTGGGAAAGGTAGAAATGTGGTCCCCTCACCTTTCTGGAATGGCTTAACTGACCCCATCTTTTCTGAGCTTCTACACCCTACATCTGGGGGAACTCCTGCATGACTTAAGTTATGATCCATCTAAGACTTTCTTTTTGCCTGTGGTGTATTTTACATGCTACATGGGTAGCGTCATTCATGGAACACAAGCTATCTAGTATCTATTTGTCACCACACCACTGACTGAAAGGATTCTCTACATCCTAGAGATAGAGGAGCTCTTACTTTTGTTTTTACAGTGATACTAGACCCATGCTTCTAGTTCATTTCAGCTACCATGGGGAGAAATTAGTTGTATACTAGAAATGTATATCCTTTACTCAAACATTTCTACTTAAAATGAATACAAGAGTTTCTACAAATGTAACCAAAACACATCCACACAGTTTGGAGGACTTCCGGGCTTTTATTGTTTCTTTTACAGTGAGAATATCATTACTGACAGCATTTTACAATTTGTATTTAGAAGTATCTGTAAGAGCTGATAATACCTTATTTCTATGCATGTTAATTGAAAATAATCTAGAAATAAAAGGAAGACTACAATTAAAACTATTCATAATTTGACCTCTCCAAAGTAACCATTCTAGTGAGTGTAGGGGATTGTGTGTGTGTGTGAAAGTGAATTTATATTTGGATTTTTTGTTTGTATGCTTGCCTGTAAAATAAGTTTCTTCATCTAATCTATTAAGTTGAATTATTTGGCAGATATGACCTTTGTTCACTATTCTAGTTATGACAAGTTACTTGGTAAGAGTTAGAGACTTTTGATCCTGTGTGGGCATATTCTCTTGAATGTTCTTGAATGATAAACAGTCTTTCTTTGAGTTGTCATCTAAAAATAAGCAAAAGTGATTGGACCCAAATTTGGTGAATAAGGCAAATTCAAAACCTGTCACTTTTAATCAAACAAGAGAGTGGTTAACACCCAATGACAGAGTCTGAGACTGTCACAGAAGTCAGAGTCTAAAAAAGTGTTTAAAACATTTTAGATAATGTAGGCACTTGACAAATAAACATAGATTCATGTATATATCTTTAAGGAAAAATGATCATTTCAATATTTAAGCTCTGGTGAGAAGATTACAGATTAGCCATTTTGTCAAGGAGGAAATGAAGGAAACACTACTATTTTAACCACATGAGCTATTCAATTATCTGTTATAACACTTCATTTTCTAAAACACATGAAAACTATCACAATAAATTTAAAAATATTGGAAAATATTTTTTTTAAAAAAATCAAGCTGCTTGTGGTGGTGCACACCTTTAACCCCAGCACTCTAGAAGTAGAGGCAGGTAGATGTCTGTGTCTGGCCTACAGAGTGAGTTCTAAGACAGCCAGGGCTACACAGAAAAACTCTGTTTCAAATAACCCAAAACTCCTTGGTGTTACTATTTCGTCTGAGTTTATGACCAGCATCACAGAAAGATGACAGGCAGAGAAACTCTATTTACTCTCTTGATGTGTGGAGGAAGAAATTAGACTTTGTATTTGTAATCTTGTACCATTGCAAGGAATGTAAGCGATAAAAAAGAAAAAGAAAGGAAGGAAAAGGAAATATGAAGGAGAAGGGAGGAAGTTAGAAAGAAGAGTAGGAAGAAGGGGAAAGGGAGACATATGGCTCTTCCAAGTGCCTGCATTGAAGAAGTCAACACTTAGAGATGAATTTGTGAACTCAGCTTTATCCTAGTGCATCTTAATTGTTCTCAAGAAATTTAAAGACAGCAGGGCTCTTTTGTAATAGTTCTCATATTCCAAAACCCCCAAAACGGTACACACTGAGGAAGACTGCAGGTAATGGAGCAGATGCAATGGGTGTTACCTTCTGGTGTTTTCTAGAGAGCAGCCTTTGGAAACCTGCTCAGGTTGATGAAACTCATCAGTACTGTCAGGCCATGTACAGGGCCTTGAAGGGAGGGCTATCAGAGACCTCAACGAGACCTGAACAAAGTTTCACAACCCAAGATCCTCAGGAATGAAGCACGTTACCCAGATACGGAATGTTAGAGACTTTATCAGCTTATTATACGACTTGGCCTTGTAGCCCTTAATCTACCACCTTCTAGGGTAGAGCACCAAGAGACACTATTACGTGTTTTAAAAAATTAAGCCATAGTTTGTAAATTTCAATAGGGACTCAATTGTTCTTTAGTGTCCTAGATATAGTATGAGACTACTAAATGCCTATGCTTTAAAAATTGCAGGACTTTATTACAGATCTCAATACTATAAAAATGAATAAATAGCAGGCAACCCACCCCCAAAACCCCACTTATGTTCAACTTGCACTTTGTCTACTATTTCCACTCACCATTAAAATTTTTTTTAAAAAGGCAAATGACACAATTTTTAAGGAATATTTGTTTTGGGAATGTGGGTGGAAAGGAACAAATTTTTATAAAATAACACAATAAGTAAGGAAAGGTTTTCTTTTGGGAAACCCATATTTTGAATGAAATAAAGACAGAGAATTCAAGTACAATAGCATATGTGTGCAATTCTAGCATTCAGGAAACTGAGGCAAGAGGATTGGCAGCTTATATACAGTTGTAATACATGATGAGACCCTGTCTCAAAAACAAAACAAAAAAAACACCTAAAACTAACCCTAAAAAAAAAAAAAAAAAAACTAAATAAAAACAAAGAATTGAAATAGAAGCAGACATAGAAAAATAAATCACAGAGGTTATATTATTAAATAAAATATCTGTAAAGAACAAGGGTTACAAGGACTATAATTTCTCTGTCCCCTTTCTCTCTCTCTTTTCCTCTCTCTCTCTCTCTCTCTCTCTCTCTCTCTCTCTCTCTCTCCCTCTCTCTCTCTCTGTATGTGTGTGTGTGTGTGTGTGTGTGTGTGTGTGTGTTCGTTTGTAGCATTGAACCCAGGGAGCTCTGCCCCTGAGCCCTACCAATCTATAAAGTCATTGTTTACTGCATTTCATCTCAGAAAGAGTTAAGATTATTTTAAAAATAAGGTAAGTAGATGATGAACAGCATGTTTCCATATAAATGGTTTTGTTAGCTGTGGTAGATATGATAAAAACCCTCTCAGAATGTCCTTCTGATCAACAACAACACCCTTTTATTCACATAAGGAGAACTGAGGACCCATGAGTATGTCGGAGCAGGACCTGTGCTTTCTGGCGCATGGTCTCTAATAGGGCTGTGAACAGAGGGATGTAGAAAGAGAAGCTGGAGAAGGCAGAGAAGCATCTGTCCCCTGGATCATCTAGACAAGGCCATCCTGCTAATTCTTTTTGGAATTCTGACATACTGGCATTTAATTTTGATTGTTAGTCACTAAATGAGTTGTGTTCTGCTAAGCAGCAGCAGCAGTAGCAGCAACAGGAATAAAATATATTAGCTAATAAGAATGACTTTTCAAAGAATTTACACTGACTCAAACTCAATTGCTCTCCAGTCAGATGAGCATTCAATCAAAGGAGAGAGAGAGAGAGAGAGAGAGAGAGAGAGAGAGAGAGAGAGAGAGAGAGAGAGAGAGAGAGAGAGAGTACATATGAATCAGCAATTATTCTTTTTTCTTTTTTCCTTGGAGCAATTTGTATTTGTCTGGTGCCTGCTACCTTAATGGTAAGAAGAGGAAAGGAATTGTCCCTTCTCATGTCATTACTGGGTTCATATCAGTTGGTGATTGTCTCAGTTAGGGTTGCTATTATTGTGATGAAACCCCATGACCAAAAGCAGCTTGGGGAGGAAAGGGTTTATTTCACTCACAGCTCCATATATCATCATAAGCACTGAGGGCAGGAACTCAAGAGAATGTGGAGGCAGGGGCTGAAGCAAAGGCCATGGCAGTTGCTTACTGTCTTGCTCCCCCATGTCTTGCTCAGCCTGCTTTGTTATAGAACCCAGGGCCACCAGCTCAAGGGCTGCCTCCCTAACATAGGCTGTGCATTCCCACATCAACTGCTAATTAAGCAATTGCCCTACAGGCCTGCTTACAACCTGATCTTATGGAGACATTTCCTCAATTGAGGCTCCCTCCTCTGATGGCTCTAGTTTGTATCATGTTGACATAAAACTAGCCATCACAGTGATGGTGGTTTTTTCCTCCACATTATTTTATGTAATCCCCATGACAACCCTAAAATAGAAGCATCATTTTCTGTTTACAAATAACATTATTGATTTTTCATGCAAAAACAAACAACCTGATACATTCTTATTAGTGGTAGAATGACAAAAAACACAATACTCCATCATAGATGAGAATGTGGGTAAATTTGAATTATCTATAGAGAGAACATATAAAAGGCATAGATGATGATAGACAATTGATAGATATGATGGCTGATAAATGATAGAGATGGCAGCTTATAGAAATTATAGATAGCTAATAGATAGATGATGGATGAATATGAGAGCTGATAGAAATGCTGGTAGGTGAGGGCTGGAGAAATACAGAAAGCTTCTTACAAGTAGAATTTAGTGTGGCCCAAAGTTTGCAGAGCAAAGTTTTGTCCTAGATAGTTATTAAGAGAGAAAATTCTTCTGGGTACTCCATCTAGCCTCCTGATTTCCTCTCATACAAAGGAAGACAACAATAGATGTCTCTCATAACGAATCCCAAGAACTAGGAATGAATACTGTGACACTGAAGAGCCCTTAAAGTGTTGATTCAACACTCTGTGGTCTACTTAGGATCCCCAAACCAATTTGTGACTCATTCAACCCTAAGAGGTAATCTGTTCTGAAGGAGAGAAAGAGGCATTGTAAATCAGGTGGCAATCAATGATTCCAAAGAGAATTGAACATATTTTTGTTTTGTTCAAATGAACAGAAGATGTTGGTTTGAATGCCGTGCTCTCTGAGAATGAGTAGACACAGCCAGGGCTGCTTCCCAGAGGTTGAACATAATGCCAGCGAATCTTAAAAAGAAAGAAAGAAAGAAAAAAAAAAAGCAGGTCCAGAGACATATTGGAGAAGTGTCTTGAGTTAGGTCATCAAGACGTATGAGATCACTTAGAGTTTAGACAACTGCAAAGTAGAACAATATGACCAAGGACTGGCTGAAGACCTCAACACAAGTATAGAGCCAAGGGCAGCTGGAAACTCTTAAGCACTAAATGAGAAGGAGAGAGTAATTTTGACATCAAAGGCATCAGTCTGACAAATGAAAATCAAATTGGATAGACTTTAATGCAAACAGCTGGGTGTGATTCGACCTAAAAAGGCAGATTTCCTGGAGTCAGCCAAACATTCATTAGAACCCCACATGCCTCCCAAAGAGAATGTAAATACATATTTCTTAATTTCCAAGTTTTTCTCCCCCATTCACCACAATGGAGAAGTGATGAAGATGAGATAAAAGAGGCTTTCATGACAGCCCTTGGAATGATTTCAGGGACACGCTCACCTTATCTCAAATGTTTTTTCACTACTCTTCTTTCTACATTTTCCTACTTTGTCTCCCATCTCTCCTTTTAATGAGTACAGAATGATTATGACGAATAAGTTCAAAGAGTCCATACCATCCTGCTGATAGGGTTTCTTTTAATTGGAAATCTTTCTGTATGAACCAACGCTTCCCAGCACCTTGCACAAGAGCAATAGACATTTTTGCTTCCCAACATGTGCCTTGCAACTGGCCTGTCTATGGAATGCAGACCAGTAAGGGATATTGCTCATTTGCTGATGGAGAGATTAGACTTAGGGTAAATGGACAAAAGGAACAATAGTTTACTAGCGGCCCCAACACAGTTCTTACAGTGGCTCCAGAAACATCTATGCTGTTTTCTTGATGGTGATGTACCTTTGCTTTGTCCTGGTTGAATCAGCATACAAATAAATATCCAGTTCAAAGGATCAAAGTCTCTGCAAAAGGCAATCCTGTTATCTTACTTACCTACTTACCTTATCATAATAGCCTACTTACCCAAGAAGCATAGATGCTACTCTGTATCCCAAGAAATTAGCAAGTGACAGGACCTCTGGTAGCCACCAGATACATATTTGATATGTTAATAAGTGACATGAGCCAGAAATCTGTAAATGGGTTTAGATATGATTAACTACAGAGGGAGAGATAAGACACCGTCGGTTTCATTAAGTCATCATTATCTGTCTAAATTACCTCGTGTTGCAGGATCTGCAGAGCAAATTCAAAGTCCTCAAATCGAAATTCAGGATTAATTTGTGGTTCAAACACGGCAAAGCAGAAACAAAATCCTCAAGCTCTCCATATCTGTTTGCCTGGTTTCAGGGCCCACGCGATGATGCCTAGGCAGCATGTAGGAGATTTTAAGCTAATATGCCACTTACTGCGCTTTGCGGGTGGATCAGTGAATGATTTCATTGACCCAAGGCTTTGTTCTTGTTCCTGTGCCCTTCTAGATTATTCTATTGATATGCTGAAGAAAGACATGCAGGTGAGAGCTAATGGGCTCAGCAGACACTAAGACTGGTTCCTTTCTGTTTACTCCCTCCAGCTCCTGCTGGTTTCAAGTGTTTTTCATTTGAAGGTATGTTTTGTTGACATAATAAGCCATTTAGGGCCAGCCCTGATTTCCTTGAAAACTCAAGCTTGCAACAGAAAGAAGAAAATGAAATAATTGTGTATTCTGTTTTTACCCAGAAAAACCTGTGTATCTTGAGCTGACAGGACTGCAACAAAGCCTTCCAAACTGATGGAGAGACAGGCATTTTATTCATCATATTTAGGGCAACCAATTTCCCAGCTTTATTGATATTAGAACTCTCCTAAAGTGGTTACAACATAAAAAGCCACACTGAGATAAAATGTGTCAAGTGTACTTTGCCCCATAGATGATGTATATATTTTGTAGATTATTCAGAAAATACAAAAGTAGTGTGTGTGTGCTTGTGTGCTTGCAAGCGCACGTATGTACATTTAAGTATGAAGTGCAACACTCCCATCAGAATTCTGTTACTTTGTTTATAAAAGTCAGTACTAGTTACCAAAGAACCTGCAAACTAAAAAGAAAAACTGTAAAATACATTGAGGGCTGGGCAGATGGCTGGATGGTTAAGAGCGCTTGCTGCCCTGGCAGAGGACTAGAGTTTAGCTCCCAGCACCTATGTGGGTGGCTCACAACTGCCCATAACTTCTGCTTGAGGAGAGTCAATGCCCTTACCCAGCCACTCCAGGGCCCTTCCTTAACCTGGGTGTACCTACACATATTCACTTAGCATAAAAAAATAAATAAATGGAAGCTATATATTGGATATCAGATGTTAGCATTAGCAAAGAGTCTGAGGTCAGCTTTATCTCAGTAAGTACTTGCAGGCTTTTCCAGCCCGCTGAGTATCAATTAACAGCAGCAGTTCATTTGGGCATGCATTGAGTGGAATTACTGTTCTTCAAATAAGCTCATGCAATAACAAACAAGATTTGGCTGGCCTAAATTTAATTTTAAAGTGGTTTTCAGAATGCTTAGATCCATTGATTCTGTTTTTGTTTCACAAAATTTGCTTTTCCCCTCATTTATTTTAGTCTCCTCGTTGGCTGGGCACGATGCACATATACATACCTGGGATTCCAGCAGTGAAGGGGCTGAACCAGCGGGGACCCCGGTTCAAAGCTAGCCTGGGCAAGACAGCAAGACACTCCTGAATAAAACCCCAGCTTCCCTTTTCTTTTTACTGCTAAGGGAACAAAACAGACATCCATTATTTTGAACACAGCACATATTTAAGATTAGTTGAATTCGGAAATGGGTTTAAAAAGTGTAGAATTTGTGCCGTTCCAAGTTCCTATGATATTTTATTTTTTTGTTTCTCTACTATTAGGAAATTTACCTCTATGATGAAGTTTTAAAGAAACTCATTCATCTTAGAGCAAAATAATTTAAATCCAAATAATTTTGGTGGTAACACTAGGCTTTAAAGTATGTGGACAAAAACAACAACAACAAAAAGGATTAAATTCAACCATAACTGCACAATAGCACAGGAAATGCACAGCCAAAGCAGCTGGGAAGCAGCAGCAGTCATTTGCGGGTCGTCCTGACTTTGCAGAAAGGGTTATCTCAGCAGCAAGGCGGCTTCTAGTAGTTAGCGATAGGAGCCAGAGAGGTTAAAACAGCTCATCACTTTATCAGGATTACTGAGGGTATGAGGGATGCCTTAATGGTCTGGCAGTCCTTTTTGTCACAATTTAATGGCATATCGATCTCGCAGAGTGAACAATCATGACCTTCAAGGGTTTACAGATGCTTCGGAGGGAACAGGCTTAAGGAGCTTATTCGAGGGAAGCCGAGAAGGTTCAGCCTTGACCAGTCAAGTTGGGGAAGCCAAACAGCAATCAAAACACCCCAGTTTGGGAGCCGCTTTCCACTGGGGGTGGCACCTACGACTGGGAAGATCACAAGTGCCTCAGGAAAAGCCAGTGGTGTTACAGGCAATCAATAAATCAACCAGAAGTGTCATTAACCCAGAGAGAGAGAGAGAGAGAGGAAGGGAGCGAGGTGTGAGAGCCCATGCGTACACACGAACACACTTACACGGGCGCACACAAGGCAGTGAAAGATGGCCCTTTGCATTGAGCCCGCCTTTCTGATGGTTCAGATGGTCAAGAGGTTTCCTTGGGTGCATTGAAGATTCGGAACTCTCCCGGCAGCTGGCTGCACCCTGGGTTGAGCTCATTATATGTTCTTAAAAAAAAAAATCGAGCAAGGAATAAAGCAAAAACGATGCTTTTCTCTGAAACATTATTATAAACTGGAAGGTGGTAGGTGGCATTTTCTTGCATTCTGTGAACTTGCCTGCTCAAATGTGGAGAGTTGTTTTCTGAGGGAAAAAAAAAAAAAAGAATTCATTGATGTTAAATTCTCAGAAAGGGCAAGGATGCGGCCACACATCTAGACATTCTGGTTCAGTGAATGTAGTCTGTATTCCTGTTGGATCCCAAATCCAGTTCCAGCTTTGATCACCCAGGTCCTGGTTGTTGTACAGATGTACAGCACTGTCCTCGGAGAGCGAAAATGGTCTAACCCGTTTAACTGGTGGCAGCTCCCCCAAAAGCTATGTAAGTCTACGTCATATTCTTGGAATCTGTCAGCGTTCCTTTGCTTAGAGCTAAGCATCTTAAGATGATATCATCCCTGTTTCTCTGAGTGGTCCTTGAAAGCACCCAGAGAAAAATTCAGAGGAGAAAATGACATGAAGACAGAGACAAAGAAAGCATGGCGTGATGTAGACACAAGCCAAGAACACCAAGCATTACCAGCTGTCACCAGAAGCTTGGAGACCTGTGGGGGAAGGGACCCTTCCTTGAGGCTACAGAAAAACTATGATGTTGGCAGCAACTTTATTTTGGACTCTGTGTATCAGAAAGACAATGCAATATATTTCTTTCGTTATGAGTCATCAAATTGGTGGTAATTTGTTAATACAGCCCTGGAATTGTACCCTGATTCATGTTAGTCTTGCTCCCCGTGTACTCAACTGAATAATGTACAGTGAAATGTAGACATGTAGTACCAAACAATAGTTACCAAATTGAGATGACAAAATTCACTTCGTCTTTCTTGCTCACTTCAAATTTATTTCCATCCCAATTTGGATACAGGAGACTGAAGAGGGCTGTGCAGAAAGAAATGAATTTGTGGGAGAAAAGGTAAGCCTTAACAGTATGGTCATCACTGTGTGTGTAAGGGAAGAAACTAGTCACAATGCAAGATGGAGTGCTGAGGTGTTCCAATTAAAACTGGCTTGTTTGAGCCAGTGGTTAATGAACAACAGAATGTGCACTTTTCTTTCTTTCTTTTTTTTTCTTCTGCCTTCCCTCCCTCTCCTCCCCCCCTCCTCCTCCTCCTCCTCCTCCTCTTCTTCTTCTTCTTCTTCTTCTTCTTCTTCTTCTTCTTCTTCTTCTTCTTCTTCTTTCTCTCTCTCTCTCTCTCTCTCTCTCTCTCTCTCTGAAAAGATATGTCTAGCACACAGAATAAATGCCAGCCATAGGCTATGTACTCAGCCATAGTCACTCAGGTTCATGATAGAACATTAGTGGCCCTGCTGCCTGGCTGCCGTGGAGATGCCCTGATGCCCTGAGAGATGAGCCCTTTTGTACACTCGCCTTGCTCCCCATAAGGTGGGTCTAGCCCTGCCTTCATTCTCCCCTCCTCAATATTTCCTTACTCAATGGGCTTCTTCCATGACCCCAGGCTACTCTGGCCATTTAAAGCCTTTACCATTCCTTTCTGTCTGGTTCCATGTCCTGCCTCATGTTTCCCAGGACTGTTTTTCATGGAGCTGTGGTTTAGATGCTCCCAAGTTGTTTGCATGATGCTTGCAAAGGAACTCTGTTCTTTTTTTTTTTTTTTTTTTCACATAGTAATTCATTCTCCAAAGGCAAGTCTATTATTTCCTATTATGAGAAATTATTAAACTAGAGTTGATAATTCTTGTGTATGGGCTATCACTAGCCTGCACTGCGCACCAGCCTGAGGCTATTCATCACTTCCTAGAACACTGCATTTGTCTAGCCACCTTCCTGTGAGGGTGAAGGATGTCTTCTGTGTCTGGCCAGGCCAGGACAAATGATTCACATTCAGGGTTTGAGCCAGGAAGACCAGAAGGACTAGCCTTTCCTCCAGTTAGTGAGCTCCTCAAGACCCTAAAACCTGTGAGTCAGCAATGACCTATAAGCCTTTCACTGTTCTTATGAATTTTTAAGAGACTTGTCTTTTTCAATGTCTAAAAAATTGCATAAGACAATATTTTTATTTAAAATGTAACATAAATTCTTTCCAGAAAATCTGAAAAACAAGAAATGTGAAAACACAATTCATCTTTGGTACTGTCACCCCAAAATAAATACAATTAATTTTTATTTGTATCTACTTAACAATACAACACTGTGGTCAAGGAAGCAAGATAATTGTAATAAAGTATGATATATACAAAACAGACCACCATAGAGCAGTATTCAGAATTCTATGTCTGCCTCTGCCTGTCTTCGTCTCTCCTCTGTATCATACACACACAGACACACACACACAGACACACACACACAGACACACACACACAGACACATACACACAGACACACACACAGACACACACACAGACACACACACACAGACACACACACACACAGACACACACACAGACACACACACAGACACACACACAGAGACACACAGACACACACACACACACACACACACAGACACACACACACAGACACACACACACAGACACATACACACAGACACACACACAGACACACACACAGACACATACACACAGACACACACACACACAGACACACACACAGACACACACACAGACACATACACACAGACACACATACAGACACACACACAGACACATACACACAGACACACACACACAGACACACACACAGACACACACACAGACACACACACAGACACACACACACAGACACACAGACACACACACACAGACACAGACACATACACACAGACACACACACAGACACATACACACAGACACACACACAGACACACACACACAGACACACAGACACACACACACATTATGGTCACTGTCTGAATTAGTTAAAGTAAGTTGCTATAGAGTTCATTCTTCAAGAACATGTCTTAAACACCATAGAAATGTGAGTGTTGCTTATATAATGTCTTTCACAGCTATTCATGATGAGTATATGAGGAACCCAGGCTGCTTCAACTGTTAAAGTCCTGTGTTCCCACAGAGGGACAGGAAGTGTGTGTGTGTGTGTGTGTGTGTGTGTGTGTGTGTGTGTGTGTGTAGGGGGCAGCATGTGGAAGGATTAACAGGTGGCCTCAGAGATGGCTTCCATTATTTTCATTTACCCTAGCTGAAACTCAGTCCACAAGGCCTCATGCATGTGTAAAGCAAGCTAGGAAATATTCAGATGTGTACCCATAAGCAGAAAGAAAAGACATTCATCGAACAATTAGCCAGTCTCTCCAATGTGTTGAATATAATTCTTTATAACCGGATATTTTTATGAGAAAACAATTCAATTGGAATGACATAATAGTATTGGTGATTACTGTGGATCTTTTTGACAAATAGTAATGTTTTTAGAACTATCAACTTTAAAATACATCCAAATAGACTTTTCTATGCCTCAAGATTCTACTTTTTGGCAGGTGATGTCTATCCACTTATCTACTCATTCAGAGCTTTCTTTGGCTTGGAATGCATACCATTTTCTCCCATTCTCTACAGTTTACATTTGCCCAGGTCTTTTTCTATTCTTCCAAAACCTAGATCTTTTTTTTTTTTTTTTAATGTACGACTCTTGTAGTTGGTGTTCATTTAGATCCTGTGACCCAATATAAGCATCATTGTTCCTAGAGACTTTTACATTATTTTTAATAATTATTTTTCAATTATACCACTAGCTACACATGTGTTACCATGCTTCATGATTTCTGAGTTATTTTCCTTACAAAGAGATTTTTGTAACATTACTTATTTTGTCAACCAACATATTACTTTACAATCATGATGTTTTATACTTGCTTCTTGGAGGGTAATTTTCTTCTAGTAAATTGGAAAATAGTCATTTTACTTTTTAATCTTCTACAACTGCTTATTTTTCAGAACTGGATGCTCAGTTTTCCATAAGCCCTCAATGAGTATGAATAAAAGAAACAAAAGAAGGAACACATTGAGCTATTTATCTCTAAACAAAACTAGGAAAGAGTTTTGCTTGATTTCCTTTTACTAGCTTCCACCTACTGCTGGATTTTAAGCACTTGTAATCTGAGCTGCTAGACTCAACTCAGCAATAGGAACGTGTTCATTTTATGTCTCTTTCAAATGTGAAAAGCAGCTTTGCAAGTTAAAGGCTTGCGAGGTCCTTTCTTAACACTGAACTTCTTATATCTACGCACTGATCCTCTTCATGTCCTAGCTCAACTTAAACATTTCACTTCCATCTTCAGTTCTATTAAGTTATCTTAATTCTGTAGTAAGAGGTGATTTCAACTGGTAAGTTCACTGCCGAGATAGTAATAAATGCCAATCAAATGTAATCTGTATGGAGCCTCTATGCCGTCCTTCTACCTTATTTTTGTCTTACAAGATAAGACCTAGTAATTTAAGCAATTCAAGTCATGAGATCCATGTAAGCAGCAAAATTCACTAATTTTGTCTTTTATAGTACTCACTGTACAAGTGTCATAGAAATGCACTAATTCCTATGTTTCCCTCATTGTAACAGGTATGCTTCCTTCTTACATCAATTAGACAAAATTTTTCATGATTGAAGAGACTGTGTTCTCTTGTTTTCCTTGTAGACATTTAGCATGAAAATACCTGTGACACATTCAGTGCTTGGGCTGACCTTGTTAAAGATTATGCATATTTTCTCATTTTAAATTTCTCTTACTTAAGTTTTCAATATCTCACAAAATTGTACAGTATCTATCTCTATGAGTTTTCATTGTTGTATGAAATATCTGAGTTAAAAATTTATAATTTTACAATGAAGTATATTCATTTTTTATAGCTTTGGAAGTTGGATTATAAAGATTAAGGCTCTAGCATCAGGCAAAGGACTTCTAAATGCCATCATCATTAAAAGGAGGTAGAGATTGTCCTGAAGAAACAGCACTGATCCCACCCAGAAGGTGCAACACTAACTTCTAGTCACATCTTAGAAGCTCCATCCCACAATACTGTTATAATTTAACGGTGATAAAATTTCAACATGAGTCTTGAAGATAATAACCATTTAAATCAATGCAGACATCTAATTTAGCCCATTTGTATTTAATCTTCACTCAGTGAAGTAGGCCTTAAATCTAATTAGAAAGATATTGGTTACCCCCACATCATTCATGCCACTATTGTATCCATTGGTATTATCTTATCAGGCCAGACAGTTCAGAGTGTTATAGTTAAAAGGGTTCACATCTTATTAAAACAACTGAGGGCATTTTCACCCAGGGTAGGGCAGCCTGCTAAGCACCTTCCAGCACCATGTAAGCAATCCAATGGGGAGGATGCATCTAGGTCAGTATTAGCTTGAGTTTTCCATGTTCTATAAACACAGCATGTGGAGTCTTCAGCAGTAAAGTCTTGGTGATCAACCAAAAACAATGACAACAATCTGTATTGTATGGGTATAGACTCTGCAGCCTCCCAAATGACAACTCAAAAGGGGAAAATCTCATATTTGACACTGAGCTTTTAATTTAGTAAGCTATGGATTCTGAGAAGAGCATTGGTCATTGAGAAGGACAATTATAAACATGTTCAAAGAGTTCAAAAAGTTCAGCTGAATAAACTAAAAGGGAACAGGAATAAACTCCTGAATGAAGTCTAAGAAAACAAATGGTTATTGAAACAATGAGTGAAATTTATGGCTTAATAACTGAATTGATGAGGAGGCAGAATAACTGAAGAAAACCCAAACTGAAATGAAGCTAGAAATGAAAAGTCAGTAAGTTTAATAAAAATCTGGGCTCTAAGACAGGGTAGAGGAATTGATTCCTTCAATCAAGAAAATGATAAATTTTAAAGCTTTCATGAATGGTATATGAGGAAAATCTGGGGTAGCATGAGAAGGCCTAATCTACAATATATGGGCATAAGAAAATGAGAACTCCAAGTCAAAGACCCAGAACATTCCTCAACAAAATCATAAAGGAAAACTTCTCAAATCTAGGGAATACAGAACATCTAACCAACAAGACCAGAAAAGAAACCCTCCATACTTTATTACAGTTAAAATATAAACATACAAGACAAAGAGAAGAAACTGAGGCAGCGAGACAAAAGGCTTGAGTCACATGTAGAGGCAGCAAATTGGAGTAATTGTTGATTCTTCAATGGAAACTTTAAAGACCAGAAAAATCTAGAACAAAGTGATGATGTAGTTTTTACTTCAGCATAATATGAGTTAGTGATGCAGTCTTGTTTAGAGGGTTTGCCTAGCTTGTAGCATGTGTGAAGCACTGGCTTGGATCCCCTGTAAAATATCATGTAATTTAACTCTGTGAATTATATATTTTGGAATGTGGAAGCTGAGGTTTGGACTGCTCATCAGTTCTCTTCTGACTTTTTCTCAAAGCCACAACACTATATATATTGTTACCCTCTGTGAAAGTACCTGATGTCAATTTTGTTTTTGACATGTTTTATTTAATAATTTTATTTTTGAAAAACTTATTATATAATTACAGCAGCTGTATCACCTAATTATTATTCTTACATATGTGTATATAATTATATTATGTGTGTATAAAAGAATGTTTGTGTATAAAAGTATATGTAATGTACTGAGCTCTTTTAGCTTTGGTCATATGTGCATGTGTTCAGGACTGACCTTTGGGCTTAAACAACAGATGTGAAAGCTTGTCCCTGGAAGAAGTTATTTCTTCATCTTTCAGGATGCAGTGACCATTTGTGGGGTAGGGCCATATGGAACTTCCCCTGTCAGTGTTGGCATGCCAACTGGTATTTTTCATATGTCGGTCCAGCTCAGGCAACCATATTGTTGAGAGTTCATGGGCACAGAATTCCTGTCCTTTGTAGAAGACATTATCTCACAGTAGACATCCTGATCTTGAGACTCTTACAATCTTTCTTTCCTTCCATAATTTTCCCTGAGATTTAGGTGTAGGGATTGTGTTGTAGATGTAACAATTGAGAGTGGGCTTCACAGTCACTTACTCTCTTCATTTTTGCCAGTGATGGATCTCTATAATAGTCTACATCTGCTGAGAAAGGAAGCTTCTTTGATGAGGTTTGAAAGACATCTTCCCTGCAGGGATAAGTATTCAGAGTATAGTTAGGAAAGTATTGGCTAAGAAAATAACAGTAGTGGGTTCTTTCTTCAGGTCTATGGCCTGCTCAGCTAGGTTTATAGTATTAGGCATGAATTTTGTCCTGTTGAGTTAGCCAAAAGCAATTTACAGATTCGTCCAATCCCAGTAAAAAAAAAACAAAAAAACAAAAAAACTCCATGACATTCTTCACATGAAAAGAAAAAAAGTTCTCTAAATTCACATAAATTCCAAAATACCCCAGAGAGTTAAAGCAATCCTTAACAAAAATGGCTATACTTTAACAAAATAAATGACTAGAATGCTAGAGGGATTGTCATTCCAGATTTCAGTCTATATTACAGAGCTTTCGTGATGACAACCATGTGGTATTGGCACCAAATCGGACATGTAGATCAATGGAACAAAGTAGAATAACCAAGTATCAGGAAGTGTCATTACAGCCATTTGGTAGTTGACAAACACATGAAAAATACACAATAGAGGAAAGACAGTATTTCCAACAAATGCTGCTGAAAAATGGGATGCATGCCTGTACAAGAATGAAATTACCTGGGGGGACCAGCAGACACTGGTGCACCAAACAAAGACCATGCATGGAGAGGGCTTAGGCCCCCCACTCAGATGTAGCTGACAGGCAGCTTAGTCTCCATATGGGTCCCCAATTAAGGGAAGCAGGAGCTGTCCCTGCCATGGACTCTGTTGCCTACACTTTGATCACTTCCTCTTGGTGAGATACCTTACCATGCCACAGAGGAAGAAGATGCAGGCAATCCTGATGAGACTTGATAGACTAGGGTCAGTTGGTAGGGGACAAGGGCTCCCCTTTTCTGAGGATTAGGGGAGAGGAGGAAGTGGGAGGAGAGGGGGCAAGTGGGACCAGGAAAGAGGGGGCTATGATTGGGAATAAATTCTTTAAAAATTAATTAAAATTAAAAAGAATTAAATTAGATCTATTTTTTATCATTCTGCACAAAAATAAACCATAAATGGCTAAAGCATCAATGTGAAATGCAAAATGTGGAAACTGAAAGAATTCATAGACAGAACATACATGATAGAGGTTTAAGAAAGGACTTTCTGAAAGATTCTATTCCTCAGAAATTAGGGCCAAAATTGGGACCTCATAAAACTGAAAAGTTTTTGCATGGCAAAAGAAATAAACAGCCAAGGGAAGAAGAAGCATACAGAGTGGGAAGGAATCTTTGCCAAATATACATCCAATTTAACACTAATATGGAGAGTTTATAAACTGCCCCCCCAAAAAAACAAGAGTCAAGAGAGCAAATGACCCCATTAAGATGGGTTATAGATTTGAACAGGAAGTTCTCAAAAGAAATACAAAAAATGGCTAAGACACATCTCAAAAAATGTTGACCATCATTCGTCTCATGGGAATTCAAATTTAAACTGTATTGGGATTTCCACTTAACCCCACTTAGAATAGCTAAGATCAGTGAAACAACTGAGAACAAACACCGACAGAGTGTGGGGAGAGGCGAACCATCATTTACTGTTTTTGAGATTGCAATATGGAAATGTTGACTATTCACACTGACTCAAGAGGCAGACTCTCTTTGTAAACTTTGCGTACTTGGTAAACTTTCTACTCCTTGCAGGAAAGTGTTCAGGCCCTTGCCTGAAGAGATCCAACAGCCAGTCTAGGGCCCTTCAAGTTTTGTCCCTGGGCACCCCCTCTTCAGGTCTTCAGCTCCCCTGGGTGTCATCTTCTGTGGTCCCTGAGAGAGGTGCTTGGATCTTCAGGCTGTGCTGCTGGCCTCTCTACACCTCCAGGGAGCAACACCTCAGGACTCCAGTGCAGCTGAGGCTAAATCTCCACGGCCCTGGGACCTGAGATCAGATGCCTGGAGAAACTGGAAGTTGAAGCCATGGATAAGGTAGCAGCACCTGTAGCCTCCATTGAGGCTGCTACTGACAGGGAACTCAGAGTGGGGGAGGCATGGCCAACTGGAGTTAGTCTGTGAGTTCTGGTGGCATCTCAGTAGCAACAATGCATAACCTAGTCATTCCCATGAGGCAGGGAGCTTTACATGGTCTGGCCTTGCCAGCCAGGGACTGGGACCAGGAATCTGGTCCCTCAGTATAAATTTAGTTGATTTGAAGAAAGTTGTTTTGATTAGCTCAGAGGTCAAGTCTATGTAAACTCTTTGAGGCATAAGTCAATAGGCCTTTCCTCCACACCTCCTTAAATGGCATACTGGCCTTTCCAGCCTCTGTAACTATCACAAAGGTCATCTCCAGTCCCTCAATGGGACCTTTCCCAGATTATGCTAATTTTAAATGGAAAGTCTAAACAAAAGCCACCAATCCCTGAGCAGGAAAGTGCACCAATTGCTGAGCAGGAAAGTCTACCAATCCCTGAGCAGGAAACCCCACGAATCTTTGAACAGGAAACCCCACAAATCCTTGAGCTCCCCCAAGCTCAAGACTTGAATTCCCACTAATGCTCACCCTGGAAATCTCTGCCTTAGAAAGTCCATCTGCTAAGAAGTTCTCTATAAAGGCTGTGTCTGCTCAGTTTCCTTTTCTCTTCTCCCAGGAGCAGAGGCCCCCACTGTTGGATTTGTTCCTCCACACCCTGAACCCTCTCAATAATTCTCTTTTATAAGATTTACTTTCTGGTATGACTCTCATCACAAGAAGCCAAGAAGCAATGCAGAGAAGAAGGGAGGAAGCAAATAAATGGAGTGAGGCTGAGTTTCCTGAGCTCCTGAGCTCAGGTAGGGTTGCCCTTCCCTGGGAGCCACAATGCCTCTGCCGAGCAACCTTTCTCTCAGAGCTGTTTGCTTGCTAGACTCAGGATGCTCTCTGACTGGGACACTGTCTCACCTCAGAGCTGTGTGATTCCTGGGCCCTCATGTCTCAGGATGCCCTTCCATTGGGATACCTTCCCATCTCAGAGCTATGTGGTGTCTGGGCTCCCAAGTTCCAGGACACCTTCTTATCTGAGCAGGAAGGTAAATCCTCAATGAAAATCACTTAAAATGAACACTGAAAAATATAAATATATAAGTATAAGGTATAGGTATAAAGATAAAAGTATGTCCACCATGTGATATAGCTATAGCACTCTGGAATATGTCCCAAGGATTCAACATCCTATTTCAAAGATACTTGCTCAGTCATGTCCGTTGCTACTCTATTCATAACAGCTAGAAAATAGAAATAACTTAAATGTCTCTCAATAAATAATGAAGATGTAGTATGAGAGCACCATGGGACATATAGAGGTACATTCAACTGTAAGGCAAAAATTCAATCATGAAATTTTAGATTTTTTAAAGACATAGGATTATATATTAAAAAGAGTAGATGCCTTTACACTAAACAGAAATGGGTTAAATTTTTGACATGTCTGCTTTTTTCTCTCTGTGAACTTTGCTGCATTCATCACTATGTTTCCAATTTAACTATAAAAATTCATATTTATACAGTACAGTTGTTAAAGTAATGGTGATTAATGTATTGGCTCATGGTAGTTTTTTTAGTTAGCTGTTAGTCATTATTATTTTTAAAATAATTATTATTTATTATCACTGTTACTTCCCGGGCGTTGTCGGAAATCAAAATCTGTTTTCTACTTAAGGATTATCTTAAATTTCAATTTCTTCCCTGCCCCTTAAATAACAGACAACTAACTGCCATTGTCTTTTAATCTTAGTATTTGCTTGTCAAAAAGTCCTTTTCACAAGGTCTTTTTATCAGCTATCTTTATATTTGTTTCGGTTTATAACTTTTCCAATACAAAATCTACTTTGTGGATTAGTGTGATGGCTCAGTGGATAAAGACATTTTCCACACAAGCCTGGCCACCTAAATTCAATCCCCAGAACTTATATAAAGGAGAAAGTGAGAAACCTACTATATAAAGTTCTCTTCTGACATCTACACGTGTGCCATGGCCACCTACCACACACAGTATGCATACATGTACATGATAAGAAAGGCAGGCATGCAGACAGGCAGACGTCTTTTGTTCACCCATCATTCATGTGGTGAATGCCTCCTCCTGGTAGATCTCAAGCAGTATTTCTCAAGTTTAATTATTGAATGTGGGTCTGTGAACTTCCACATTTGCTGAATGACTTAGAAAAACACAATTTCCCCTCCCTCTACCAGCCTTGGTTCTCTGGTATTCATCCTGTAGGACCGTATCTGTAATCACACACAGGAGAATGGCTGCAGAGCCAACATGTTTTTTTAAAACTGCCTTTAAAAGGAAGTCTGCATTTTTAATAAATTTAATATTCTGATAGTCAAGCAGCTGTTCTCAGTCTTGGTTGACTGGGATGATACTTGACATGGCTCTTAATAATCAATATTGCTTTGAGTGAAAATGCATCCAGTCAGATAAGAGGAGCTTTAAAGACCTTTAAAATAGCGTATTAAATAAAATACAGGGGAATTGGCAAGGCAAGCTGACACTTTGAAAGTACTTTATAAGAGAAGGGGAAAAAAGCGGAGGGGCTGCGAGTGTTCTGGAATCCTCTAAATCCCAATAAAAACTCACCTTGTCTGTGTATTGTCCTAAGAGACACAATCTCATTTACATTTATTAGAAGTAATGATATAGTGTCCTGCAGATAATTAACACAATAAAATGCTGCTAATTTCACAGTGTCATTATAAAATTTGCTGGTTCAAATTAGAAAGTGATTAACCCTCTGAGTGAGGTAATGACATTTCCATCCCCAGTATGTGAATTAAGTTTGAGAGGCTGTTTCCTCCTTATGGAAGTTGGAGCTGCTCTTCCTCATTCGCCTCCACCTCCACCATGGCTTTTCAAAAGCCAAGGCTCTGGAGGCAAGCTTACTCCAGACTCTTTTGTATCCCAGAGCAAACCAAGTTCTTGGCAAAAGCATGGACTTATCTCAGAGTCAGAGAAGAAAAACAAATTTTGGTTAAAAGACAGGGTAGAACTAAGGACAGAAAGGATGGAGGCGGGGAGTCAAAAAAGGCGAAAGAGAAAACAGGGGGAGAAACAATAAGCTCAGATATAGTCACACTGTCTGCCAAATATCCTGTTGATCATGTAAGTATGAAAATCCCCCATGAACAAGTTGCTTTGGGAGTGTGCTTCATTTTATTACTCGCCAATTACTTTTTAACCTTTGCTCAGACACCGCTTTATTCATTGATCGTAGATCATTCCTCCACAACTGATTTTAATTAATTTCTTAAAAAGGAATAAATTCATTAAAGAAAAGAGATTTATAGCCCCTTACTTTAACTATCCCGACTCAACCAAAACCCTCTTAAAGAATATTTAATGAAAAAAGTGATGCTGGAGATGAATGAAGCCTCCAGTTAATGATTAAACTGTCCAACCTGTTAAGACAATTACCCATTGAATAAATCTAATGCATACATTTATAAAGCTCCTAAGAATATGGTGGATTGCCCTTCCTTACCTTCATTCCTTTTCCTTCCTCAAAGGTTCACGACTGGAGGGTGATAACTGGCTGAAGCAGGGGCGACTCTCCGGATGTAGGGATCTGTTCCCAAAGGCTGAGGCGTGCCAGACACAGAAAGGACTCAAAGCAATGAGCAGTGCTGAGAGAGCTCTTATGGATGTCACTCTAAGACAATTTCATTTAGTAATTTTCTCTCTATTGATGAATTCATTGACTGATGAGACCTTCTTCACAGTGCGGTGCGATTTTAAGTTTGGCTCCCCCAACTGTGTTTGGAGAACCAGTAAGCCAGGTTAATCTTTCACACCCCACCAGCTCTCAAGTGACAAAGACAATAAAACATCTGCTCCAAGCTAACGTCCACCAGGCACGCCAGCTGAGAGACGAGTTTTCTCACATTTGAATTCATGTTTGCTTAAAGTCTATGCATGTTACACACACACACACACACACACACACACACACACACACCCCATCTTCCATCATCTTACTTAGTCCGCTTTGCCTACTGCCTAGAGGCACCATTCCACTATTGTTATTATGTTTCTTTCCTTGGTAACATTACAAGAAATTAGTTTCCTTACTGTACCTTATGCTGAAAATACATATTTAATTAGATCTGATTACAGATCCACAAACCCCATGTGGAGATCCCATTTTTTTCTTTTGGCATTGTTCTAGTGCAACCCGGAGCAGAAAAGCATACAATCAAATGTAAGTTCTTAATTCGTAGGTGAAATCTGCAGGACAGGAGTGCCTTGGAGCAAGGGCCGTAATTGTTGAGTGCACTGATTGGAAAGATTAGAGATGACAGAAGACAAACCTCTGGTTACACAATATTTTTTTCCAGTGCAATTAAGCTGAAAATATTTCATCCACTGTCAAGGAGACAAATTGCTTAACCTTAATCTATTCGACAATTTCTCCCACACATAAGTGCCCTTTCACTATCTACTCTGGTTTCTCCTCCCCTGCAAATTCAGCACTCACGCCCGTCTCACCTTGTCTGTGAGTCTCTTATCTTCTCCACTTCCATCTTTCCTTCTGTCTTTGCACCATTCTCTCTCTTGCTGTGCACTGAATTTTAGGTCACTTGGTTGGTGATATTATTTATAGCATAATTATAGCTGGGAAGACATGCATCTTATTACTTCAAATCTAACTCATCATTCAGGCAGTGGTTATGTTGATGAGTCATTCTGTTGGCAGATTAATTTGTAGAGTTTGTAGGCTTGCTCCCTTTTACACCTAGTGAAAATCCAAAGGATAGGACGAATAACTGATGTACTTCCGTGTTTTAATGGAGGCTTCTGGGTACCCAGAGGGGCATGGTAATTTCTTTTCCTTTAAAGTTTATATAAAGCTGAGGAACTTGTTATATCAAATCCAGAGCTGCTGCTCAAGTTTTAGGTTAAGAAATCTCTTTATGTAAAATGTTAAACATTTTATGTATACACTGTACTCCCTTCTTGTAACAACCCTATTACATAGCTATTTTTTCCCCCATTTTACACATGCAGAACTCGAGCCTCAGCTTAAACCTGATTAAGAGTTGGGAAATAGCACTTGGATCAGGCTGGTCTTGCTCTAATGTTCACATAAACCTATTACATTGCTGTGTGTTTGTGCAAATATGTGCATTTTTAGTATGTCAACTTTATATGAACATTTAGAAAGAGCAGTGACTTAAGAGGAATGAGAATTGCTGAAGCAACAAGCAAGTGTTAACATATCCACTAGACATGTGGTCCTCAGAGCTGCCTATCTTCTCCTAGCAGGCTCATTTCCTCCAACAGTCAGTCCAACAAAACTCTCCATAAGGCAGCATAATGGGTGTTTTCAGAGTGCAAGTACCCAAGGAATACTTAGTCACTGACTTGCATTTATTTTTGTATTACTATTAGTTTGGCTGCATTCACTCTAGTTACTTTGATTCTCCTTAATTGTTCTACAGTTTAGACAACACATGTCTACACAAAGTCAAGAACAAAACCTTTTTTAAAAATGATGAAGCCATTTTAAATGGGAGCATGGCCGAGTCAGTGTAGCAGGTTGCCAAGACCAGGTTGGGGAAGCAGCTAATGCTTTGAGGCCCTTGGCTCCCAAGGTTCTCATTGCCAGGGCCTCCTGCCTTCATGAAGTTTGGGAGAATTTGTCAATATAAATAAAACTTGGCAGGCATAAGTTGACATGCTTTTCAGGTTGGAAGAATAGTTGCACAGGAGACAAGAAGGTTTCCAGGTAAGAGAAGAGCAGATGCCCTGACTGCTAGGAGTTTCAGAGAGTCATAAGGAGATATACATGTTACCACAGCAATTATTCTAGAGAAAGAGATGAAATGAGAGCAAGGAAACAGAAACAGGAAAAAGGGGCATCTGAGTGTTTATACTAAATCTCTGGAGTTGGAGAGATGAATTCTAGAGCTAGGAAGAGAGGAAAAAGGAAGGAAGAACAAAGACCCCTTTGTCCCAGGAAGATGGACATCCATCCAGTAAGGCCCGGCAAGCAGTGGGAGACTCACAGAGGAAAGGGCATATGGTGAGGTAAACTGTGGTTCACATGAATATGTAGGTGGGGCTTCTAAAGAGATACAGTATGGAAGAGAAGTCAGAGGCAGCACAATAGTACTTGTGTGTAATTAGCACGGGGGTTGACAGAAGCCACAAGCATGAGGAAACTCCTCCAAGAAGAGAACAGAGTGAGGCTGAAAGAGGTTTTAGGGTAGAGCTATAATGACCCAGGCAGAGGAACAGGTGACTGGATGTAGGAATATTTAGGTGACAAAGTAGACATGTCACAGAAGCCAAGGGCCAGAGGTCTTCAGGAAGCTTAGACTAAAGGTAAAATCCTGGAACAGGAAGCACAGTCAAATAAGACAATCTTCAAGGATGTATATGGATAAAAATGTCGTAACAAAGACCATTTATTTTCTACACTAAAATGTTTAATTAAAAGTAGCTAAACTATCAAGTTAATGTTTACCAGTTTTTTCTGCTTGTAGGCAACATTAGTCAAGTGCATAAAATATGATACACGGCCCAGTAGAAAAATGACAAACTTTGACCAAGACTTTGGGCTTCAGCAGATATCCTACTTTGAGCTTCATAGTAATATAAATAAATCAATTTAAAATAATGAATTTCTATGTAGTAGACGTTCAACTGCCAGGTTGTCCTAAAAAAAAAGTCAACTTTTGTTTTTCATTGCATGACCATGTGTTTGGCAGCAAATATTTCCATTCAAGGGAGAACGGGATGCTGGAGACTCCAGGGAAAGCAGTGTTCTTCCACCCTAACGGTAAAAGTAGTGTGTTTCTGCAGTAGGCAGATTCCTGTCCAGGTAAAGCTGGCTCTTGCTCAGTTCTTTATGTATGTATCCGGCAGCGATGCCTAGCAACTCACCACAGTCAGCCTGAAATGTAATTTCTAGAATTCTTCTGCTACCTAAACCTAGATACTAAATTTACCACGACGATGTTGGTAATGCTAGTTAGTTAGTTAGTTAGTTAGTTAGTTAGTTAGTTAGTTAATGCTGAAGCCCGAGTTGGAAGCTGTGAGCTGTGACACGCTTACAGATTTCCCATCTTTGTACAGTTAGTGTGGAATAGCTGCATATGCCAACATAGTGGAGTTTGGAGCTAAAGAAAATATAATAACCTTCTTAGGTTTGGGGTTTTCACTAACAAAATCTTTAAGTCTAAACTTGGGAAAGTTTTTCGGTTATTATTTTTTATATTAGTAGGGAACTATTCAAAGTTCAAACTCCATGGTAAAAATGAACAACTTTGACATTATAAATACATGGCTATAGTGTTGTGATATGATCTTTGGTTTAAGGCCTTATTTCTGCCCTCTGATTGTAGTGACTTCCTTCCTAACTTGAGATAATTCAGCAGATGGTAATGACTCAAAGTAAGAGTGCAAGTGGAGTATCTACCGTCTAGGATGTTGGGTGCACATTGTGCAACTAGCTATCAAAGAAAAAGGAAGAAGAAAGTGAGAAAGGAAGAGAAAGAATCTGAATTCATAAGCCCCCCTCAGGCACAGTCATAGGGGAGGGGAGCAAGGGGAAAATGGGAGAGAGGGAGGAATGGGAGGATACAAGGGATGAGATAAACATTGAGATGTAATATGAATAAATTAATAAAATAAAATTTAAAAAAATGAAAAAAAAAACCCAAATTCACAAAATCAGTATTGCACATGAATAAAGAGAGCCAATGCTCTGGCTGCGAGGCTGGAGCACTAATGGGTGTTTTCCAGAGCCTTTCTGTGTGCCAGGAGCTGAGCTGCCTGGTCCTAAGGTCTCAGTCTGACTCTTCTGTAAAGTAGTTAGTGAGGAATAAGCTCTTCGGTGTTAAGCACTATGATCTGTGTTTGCCACAGAGAAAAGAATCAGATGTTTACTTTGCATTCTTACACCTTAGTAGACCAAGGGACCTTCGGCAGAGGGGCGTGGGCATGGGGTGGGGTGAGGATCTGAAAGGCCCATGTGTGGTCTAGCAACTTCAATGTGTCTCATGCTAGGTTATCCACTATTTTAAAGGAAACAATGGATCTGGGTAAACTATGGGATAACAGAGCACCCGCCACTCCCACCCTCGTGGTGTTTTGTGTGTGTGTATGTGTGTGTGTGTGTGTGTGTGTGTGTGTGTGTGTTGTTTTATGCTGGTAATGTAATGCTAGGCTTGGTCATGGGAGGCAAGCACTCAGCAAACAGCATAACTCTAAGGTAATAAAATGAGATTTAAGTGAGGGAAAACAGGGAGTTTGCCTATAGCATTTGGGAAAATTCTTTCTTACTTTTCTTTTTCTTTTCTTTTTGTAAAGACTTTTCTTCTCCTTCTTGCAACTTAGCACACCAATTCAGTAACTTGTTCAAGCCTCAGCAGTTGCATATATGCAGCAACATGAATGTTTTCCTTACAGGTGAATGATGGAAACGTTGCAACACACGAGGCAGAAAGCTTTACCAACAGTTTGGTTAGTCCTTGGAGATGACCGAACTTGAAATGCTTCTAGAAGTCCCCCTCCCTTTCTTCCTTGTTTCTGGAATGTCTCTTCCATATAGCTCTCTGCTAGGCATGAAAACATGGCTATTTAGCCATTGAAATTTCAACTCCAAGAAAATCCTTTGTTTCAAATGAAAAGTTTTTCAAGGAAATGTAACAATTGCTTGTAACTGAACTTGGTACCCAGCTTGGAGCAAATTGGGATCAGGGTTCCTTGGGTCAGGAATAGTGGGCCATTGAACTAGGCACCAGGGAGCCATAGACACAGTCCACAAGGTCTCTAAAATAGGATAGGTTTCTTGCAACCTCTGCTCTGGGCTGACAAGGACTAAAACCACGTTGGTACTTTCAAAGGCCAAGAGCAGGTGTGCGTCAAAGCAAATAGACCTAACACATGGTGGCATGCACCTGTCAACTCTGCCCGTGGAAATGCAGACAGAGGGATCTTGTATTTAAGAGACCATCCTGGGCCTCTCGTTCAACAAAACAATACGAAAGCTGCCTGTGTTCATGTTCTAACCTCATCACCTACTGTCTTTGTGGCCTTGGCCAAATGACTCAAAGCCTTCTACCTAAATTCCTAAATTCTGTAAAGTTGCAGTGAAAATGGCACCTACTTCATATAGATGTGGAAGCCAGGCTCTAGAACTGACTGTTTCTCCCCCTGCCCCAAAACTGACATATAGTCACAGCTTTCCTCCATGTTAATGGTATCTCCATTTCCTTCTGCTGCCATGGTACAAAAGGCCCAATGAGTGTTCATGTGATAGGCTTATAACCACCTCTTTCCTTAAAATGCCTAAACTTGCCTTCCATTTCCCCCTCACCTCTACATGACATGTTCATTCTCTTTGAAGTAGCCTCCAATTTATTACTCTAAATTAAAAACTATAAAGATTATTTTCTGCTATCCTGAGGTACTTAATTTTTTAACACATTTTTATTGAAAAATAAAATAATTCATATTACATCTCATTTTCTATCCCATCCCCTACATCCGCCCATTCCTCCCTCCCTCCCACTTTCACCCCAATCCCCTTCTCTATGACTGTGACCGAGGGGGACCTCCTCCCCGTGAATGTGGTGCTAGGGTATCAAGTCTCTTCTTGGTAGTCCACTATCCTTCCTCCGAGTGCCATTGGGCCTCCCCCACAAAGGGACATGGCCAAATATAGGGCACCAGAGATCCTGTGAAAGTCAGTCCCCAGTCTCCACTTAACTGTGGAGAATGTTCTGTCCCTTGGTTAGATTTGGGTAGGGGTTTGATGATGATTGCACATTTTGTCCTTGGTTGGTGCCTTTGATCAAGCAGAACCCCTGGGCTCAGATCCACCCATCATAATGTTCCTCTTGTAGGTTTCTAGAACTCTCTGGATCCACCTACTTCCCTATCTCCTATATTTTTCTCACCTAGAATCTCAATAGGATATTCTCACCTCTATCCCACTTTCCTGGTAGGTGCAGACTTTCATGGGACCTGCCCCTTGGGCTAGTGTCCTTGAAGTTATTAAAAGTTTAACTTTAGGAAGAGAGTGCATGCTAGATTAGTAAGATACAATATGGTACTACTATAAACTATCACACATGGTACAGTTTGTATATATATTCCATTCATAAACAAATTTGTTTATAAAATAATGTATGAATATAGCAATACATTGTTTTACAAATACAAATTTTGTTATATATAATTAACAGAAAATATTGAGAGCATTATTTTATAAGTTAATTATACACATGTTCACATAAATATACTGTGTTAATATAGTTTGTTATAAATTATTTATTTGAAAGGAAATTATAAATTAAGTTCCATTTACTTATATGCAAAGAAGTTTGTACTAGTTAAATTTTGCTTACATTTACCTAAGCGGACATTTAAATATACAACTTGGGTCATTTGCTCTTGCTCTTAGAGAGTTTAGGAGGAGGAGTCATAGAATTCTTCAAGCAGGACAGTTGTATCCAGTCATGAATGCATGCATTAAGAAAAAGCCATCTGGGTTAGAAAGATAACTCAGTGGGTAAAGTAATTATGCAACTATGAGCTCCTGAATTCAACCCCCAGAACTTATGTGTTAAAAAGCCAGGCCTGGCAGCACACACCTGCAATCACATCAGTGGGGAGGTTGAGACAAGGAGATTCCTGTGGGTCAGCGGCCAGTCAGACTAGCTGACTTTCCAAATTCCAGACCAGTGAAAGACTCTGTCTTAAAAGGAAAAAATAACTAGTAAATAAATAAACAAGATTAGCGGTGCTGGAAGAACCATGCTTAAGGTTATCTTTTGACTTCAATATACTTGGGCACACAGCTACTCACACACACACACACACACACACACACACACTTTCACAATCAAGCTAATTGAATTTAGATCATTATGTTTGTTGGGATGAATGTTTGGGTGATTACAGTGGGGAAACTTCAGGTGAGTGCCAGCTGCCAAAGCCCATCACACTCTCCTTCTTCCCCTTCCTTCTTTTATGTCGTTTGTAAGAAGGAATGTTTGTTTGTTTTTTGTTTTCTACTGTTTTTAGAAAATGTGATGAGATCTTAGTTTGTTTATAAACTGATAAGAAATCAGAAAAAAAAAAACCCACACAATGTTGGTTTTTGAAAGGTTGCATTTTGAGCCCGTTGGGTATTTAAAAAGGAAGGAATTCTTTTGGGGGACAGTAAGACCTCAAAACGCGGTCAGAGATGGAACATCTCCAGGCTCTAAAGCCCTGGCTCTAACTGAGGAAGTGTGGCATGGGGATTCAGTCTCAAGATTATTTAAAATGGCTTTGGAGGGGTTTGTATATCTTACAAAGAACTGATTGAAAACTTGAAACATAGAATAAAACAAAACAGACAAAATGCCTGACTGAGCTAAATCAATCTTATCTATTGTTGGGAAATGTTTTTCTTTAAATTTTGCTCAAGTTATAATAACAGCCTCTTCAACATGGAAGGTGCTCAGTGTACATGTATGTTTTCCAGTGAATATTGACATTACTTCCTGGAGTGCATACTGAGCAGGCAGAAGTAAATATGATGTACATGCAAGTTGCACTGCTTCATTTTTTCCCACCATAATATGAGAAGAGGTAAGAGGAGCCTAAATCAAGAAGATGCCTCCAGTAAACCGCCCTGTAGGCAGTTCTGTGAGGCATTTTCTTGATTAAGAATTGATGTGTGTGTGTGCCCAGCCCACTGTAGGAATTGCCACCACTGAGTTGGTGGCCCTGGATTGTATTAAAAAAAAGAAAAATAAAAAGGAAAAAAAAAAAAGAAAAAAAGCAGGCTAGCCAACCTTAAGCAGCAAGCCTGTGAACATCTCTCTGTGCCCTACTTCAGTTCCTGCCTCCAAGTTCCTGCCTTGCATTCTCTCCCTAATGGCTCTGCCCGGAACTTGTAAGCTGAGTAAGCTCCATCCTCCCTATATTTAGGGAATGTCTGTCCACCCCTACTAACATAATGTAGTGTCTAGTGATTTTATACCCTGTCAAGTTGACAGTCAATATTAATCATTACAGTTGGTTTGTGAAACAACAGAGCAACTTATCTTTGCTCTATTCATGTTAGTAACTATAGATGTACAATATTTATAAAGCATATATTACATCCCATATTACATATATATATATGTAACATACACTATATAGTATATATATGTATGTTATATGTAGTGTGTATATATAGTATATAACATATATATGTATATGTGTATATATATATATATATATATATATATATATAGAGAGAGAGAGAGAGAGAGAGAGAAGAAAGAAGTGTTTCTCTTGACTGAAACTGTATGAATGTAGAGAATCATAAATAGGGAAGCACAAACCCAAGATTGGCTTCATTCTGTGACCTCCAACGTTATCAAGACCTTTCCTTCACACTGCTTGGCATTCCTTGGTGTTGCCTTGATTCTTGGATAGGTTTTCTCTTGTTTCTTTTTTAAAGTTTAATTTGTAGTCTTAATTCTGTGTATGAATATGCGTCTGAATAGGTATGGGCATGTGAATGCAGTTGCACAGTTGGCAGTTGTAAGAGGCCCTATGTGAGGCTGGGAACCGAACTCTGATCTGATAGGAGGACAGTATACACTCTTAACTGCTGAGCCACAGCCAGCCCTGAATAGCTTTTTTTTTCTATAGGAAAGAAACTGGCATATAATATTTAGTTTCCACATTTAAAACCAAAACAATAAGGTATGAAAATGAATCAGCCTTTTTATTTTCACTAAGTCCACGTTTTATCATGGCCTCACAAAGCATAGTCTTACTGTAAACTATTGACCAGAATCCATGAATTCAGACACTTTATATAAGTCAGAAGTGGGTGTGACTAAATTGGGTTGACCTATGTTTGCAATGATGGTTTTGATAATGGAGGAGGAAAAACTGGACCAATGGAATAAAGTTGTATCAGGAGCTTAAAGCTCTTTGTCAACTCAAGCTGAAGGTTGGAGAAAGTTGGGTTTCGTTAACAGGCTTGTATTTCTACTTTTTTGGGACGATGTAATAACAGAAGAGGCAAAGAGCCTTAGAAAAAAATTACTCCTTTCTCTGATAACAGATGCTCAAAATATGAATGTAAGAGCTCTCTGATCCTTTACCTCATATCTGACTTTTGTTAAAGCATTGGTGCATTATGAAAATTTGTGTAAAGGATAGTTTTACAGTGAATGAAGGACCAAGCTACAGGGGAGAATAATGCTGCCCCAAGAGCTGTTGGACAATTAAGTGGGAGGGTGTGTGGATATGAGCAGATACGGCCTACCAGGCAGGGGATTGTGTGTAGTCAAAACTGCTTTTGTTGCAGGCTTGCTTAAGGTTGAAGTAGGAACATTTAATCTAGGAAGCCTTCAAGACAGAGCCTAATTCATTTCTAGCCAAAGAAAAGTGTCATTGAAGATGATAACAAGTAGTCTAGGAGCTGAAGAAGTTTAGAGAGGACGGATACTCAGGGCTCTTTGGATGGAGTTAAGAAAAAAAAATTACTAAAAGAATCCAAGGAATTTCAACTTAGTTACACTTGTGCACATGTACCAATATGCTCTTTAATTATATATTCACACATACCTACACACAAAGGAGAACTGGGGCTCTACATCATCATAATGACCTAGTACTGTTACTAATAATGAATTAAATGATAACTGAGATGATTCACTCCAGGGAGCAAAAAGATATTTTGGACCCCACAATTAAACCAGAATGGATTCTCTTCCTAGGTGTGGTCCTGCTTGAGGCAGTGAGATCAACTCAAGTACCTACTTGTAAGAACAGTCACAATACTTCCTCCGCAATGGAAGTGTGTTCGAGGAAGTGATGAGATGGTATCTATGAGGAATTATAGCTCCAAAGAAACACCCCAAAATAGCTTCATGGTGCCTAGCTTCTGCACTGTAAATCACCCTACAGAAGAAGAACCGATCCTGCCATGGTGAAGCTTGGCAACTTCCACCATCACAAGGATGGAGGTGTGGACCTCGAGTTGGCTTGAGTGAAATTAGTTTATCTTTAGAGCTGCCAGCCACTTCCCCCTCTGAATGTCTGTCCAGGGTGAGTGTTTCTCCAAAGGCAAACCTCGGTCTTTGCTTGCCTCTCTCTGCTACTGTCTCCAAGAGCAGAGCAGAGTCGAGCACAGACAGAAAATTTTCTACACCAAATAACGGCAGATTGTCTGAATGTGACTAATCAAAACACATCAGTTACATGTCTGGGATCTCCAAGAAAATGGCAGGGCACATGCAGAGCTTGAAGGCCAGTGGGTGAACCTGAGTGGCCATCCTTACTAATCAAGAACAGAATGCATCTTTCAGTTCCCAACGAAGTGTTTGCTAGGACTCCACCTACTGCTTCCTACTGGGAGGGACTAGGGCACGGATGACGTCATATTTCTTAGACATCTTACCCCTTCCTTGCCTGTGAAAATAGAGGGTTCTCATACCAATTAAAGATATTGGTACAAATTTATATTATGTACTTTAGCTTCCCCACTACCCACGGTTTTGCTAGGCATGTTCATTTTTCTGTGATTAAAACACAGTCCTTAAATATTAAATGGAAAGCTCTAGAAACGCATGATCCACACATTTTAAATTGTGTGCCTTCTGAGTAGCAGAGTGAATCACTGCACTGCCCTGCTTCGCTATGACAGGATGGGAGTCACCCTGGCACCCAGCTCTATAGGCTGTAATTACTACCTGCCTGTGAGTCACATAGCAGCCAGCTTGGTTTCCAGACCACCTGTGTGGTCTATTCTTCTAGAGAAAGAAAGAGGGAGGGAAGGAAAAGGTAAAAGGAGGAAGGGTATGAACAAGAGCAAGGGAGAGAGGAATATTTCTTAAACTTCTATTGTGGTTTTATCAGTTCTGTTCCATATTACTGCTGTTGTTAATCCCTTGCTAAACCTAGTTTGTAGATTTTACTTTATAATAGATGTATTTTTATGAAGAAAAACATTGGTATGAAGAGAGTTTGTGGACACTATCTCCAGTGTCAGGCAACCCCGGCAGCCTTGGAAAGTACCCCAGGACAAAGAGGGCTGATTTATATGAAAAGATGCGAATTTAGCATTCATTCATGATTTTATTCAGTGAATTTTAATGTAGCTATTTTATATCAGCCTTTAATTAGCAATAGAGAAGTAATATTCTACTTGCACAGTGTTCAAGGCTTATGGGTGAACAGGTATTTCATAAGTATGATACAGATAGTCATTGCAATGAATAAATATGTTTAGGACACCGTGGGGAGACCAAAAAGAATCCTTTAGGCTGACATTCAGGTGGCTGTGGTGTGTATGTATGTGTGTGTGTGTGTGTGTGTGTGTGTGTGTGTGTGTGTGTGTGTGTTTATATGTGTGCATGGGAGGTGAAGATGTAGAGGAGGCCATATCAAAGACCTAAAGACCAATAAAGTCACCAGCAGCAATAGCCAATCAGAAGGCTATAATTTTAATCCATGGAAGAAAAGAAGGATTCCAAAACTGAAGCAGCTATGGCAAAAGTGAAAAGGAGAATAAAAATCCAGGACATATAGAAAAACCATGCACATAATTTCATATTTTGTATAATTGTATATGAGTTAATGCAATTTTAAATGGATGATGGAAAGAGGGCAGAATCTGAAATGCCAATATCATTTCTAGTTTGGACAATGAATAAGACTGTTGTATTTACCTGATTTTCAAAAGCTGGTAAAGAATGACATTTGTGGAATAAAGTCATAAAGTAGAACGAAGTGTTAGTGACTGCACGGGCTATAAGGGAGTTGGGCTCTCTGCCTTTACTTGACTAAGCGTGTGGAAGTAAGTGTGTGGAATGAGTAAATGAGATCAAGTAGAAAACCTGAATAACATAAAAATTCAGCAGTAGAGGAGCCACTTACTAGGTAGAAGACTGCATGATGAACACTGAAAAGCAATGGCAGAGGAGTAGTGGAACATGGGAGCCAATTAATTGTACTACAGAGTTAGGGTACAGTTTGAAAATGTCCCCCAAGAAGCATGTACTGAGGCTGTAGATGGTGAAACCTTGTAGAGTGGAGCTTGTGGGAGGTTTGGGGTCACTGGAGGCACTCCCTGTTGGATAGGACGATGGTTTTTATGGCATCCCTGAGTTGTGATGTAATTCCAAGCAAGATAGGCATGGGTCAGTATTCGGGAGGCAACGGCAGGCAGATCTCCATGGGTTTGAGGCCATCCTGGTTTACATAGCAAGTTCCCAAGCCAGTCAGGGCTACATAATGACACTGTTTAAAAAACAACAATAGCAAACAAACAACAAAAACAACAATAAAAAACAGCAACAACAAACCCTGAACAACCATTGGGTCATTTTATAGCTTCTTTCTGAGTATAATTGCCATCTTCCATACTCACTCCTGCCATTGTGACCCCATTTACCATGAGGTCCTCATCAGAATTGAGCAAGTGCCTTGCCGTTGAATACCAGTAACTGTGAGCTCAACAAGCCTCTTTTTAAATAAGGTTACCAGGCTTCGAGTATTTAATTACACCAATGAAAATTGTGTAAATATAGAGCATTATTTTAATGAACACAGGTTCAAGGAAGAAGTACCATATACATGCTCAAGGAGTCACATAAAATATTGGAAGAAAAATTTCTCTTGGGCAAGGTGGAGGACGTGGGAGAACTTTCCTAGAAATGTGTCATTAAAATGATACTACAACTTGGGTAGATAGATATGGCCTAGGAATAAATGAGTTTTAGATATTAGAGCAAGATCCTAAGCTTGTCTCTATTTCTAATCTGTGTATACTTGACCTTATCAAATTGTTAATATTGTACTGGTCCTGGAACATTGATGAGATTTAGGGGCCTGCCCCTAGGCTATCCCAACAATGCTTATGTTATAGTCTCCATACTCTTGGGTAGTCCTTTGCCCTTGAGTGGGCCTGGAATCAATGAATTGCTTATACAGAGCAAAGTAGAGCTGAGGGGATGGGATTATCCTTCTAAGACTAGGAAACAAGACAAAAATACCTGGACGTTTTCTTGTTACATTGGGATCTAGTTTTGTTCTCATCTACACTTTTCCTCTCTCCTTTCTTCCTGTCCCCACCTCACAAACAATCTTCCATGCTATGAAGAACCCAGTGGTCTCATTCATATGCCAAGGAACTAGTTTTTCCAATCAACATCCAATGAGAAACCGAGTCCTGCCAGCAGGTACTGGAAGGAGCCTGGAGGTGGGCAGAAGGGCTTCCAATAGTATGTGAATCAGCATGGAAACTAAGTCTTTTCTAGCTGGACCTTGGGATAACTAAGCCTCAATCAGCACCTCGAGGCTCCTGAGAGACCTTTAATAAGGGGAATTTGGTTAAACTGCATTCAGATTGCTGAAAAAAAAAGCCTGTGAGATTGAAAAGCAAGAATAGTTCTAAACCAAGTGTGAGTACCGTTTGTTACACAGCAACGTGTAGCTAATGAATAGTTTTTTACACAGCAATATTTAACCAGTATATGGTGTAAGCACCAAGTTATTATTTGTTTGTTTGTTTGTTAAGAAGGTTTTGTTTATTTTTTGAGACAAGGTTTCTCTGTGTAGCCTTGCCTGTCCTGAACTCACTTTGTAGACCAGGCTGGCCTTGAACTGACAGAGATCTGCCTGCCTCAGCCTCCCTGAGGGCTGCACCTCTGTGCCTGGCCCATTTTTGTTTTTTTGAGACAGGGTTTTTCTGTGTAACAGCTCTGGCATTCCTGGAACTTGTTCCATAGAACAGACTGACCTCGATCTGCTTGCCTGGATGTGTTGCCACCACTGCTCGGCTAAGCACAGAGTTCTTATGTTCACCAAAATGGTCTTTCTTAAAAATGTGTCTTTCCATGAGTAGTTATACTGTGGTACCAGGACTTTTAGAAACACAATTTACTTTATTATTTTGACATGAAACAATAAAATGGTCCTGCTTACCAAAAAAAATCAACAGCAATTACAGAGCTATTAGTCTCTGTGACCATTACAGCCACACATGTGTTCAATTGGTAATTGAAGGTTAAGTCTGCAGGGGAGGTCGTTGGGGCTCTCTCTGTCCCTGCCAGCCTCGGGAACGGAGCCCAGCCATTTGTTCATCACCTTTCCCTGTGATTAACTCATCACATCTGTCTTTCCTGCCCTCTACCTGCCTCAGCTGGCATCTCATGCTATCTGTTTACTAGACTCAGAAATGCCATGTCTTCTAATCCTCCAATCCTCATGTATAATCCTGTATTCAACTCAAATGTTTCTTGATTGTATTGGATGTTATCACATCCTATTGACTGCATGGAGTTTGCTGCTATCTCCAGAGAGTGTTCATCCTTTTGTAATTAACAGCTTATTTGATTCGATGGTAACAGAGGTCAGGCTGTGTGTGTTTTATCATTCTGAGCTGGCAGGGGTATTTGCCCTCCCCTTGAAATCCTTATTTTAATTACTTCTGAGATTTGTGACTCTAGCTGTAGGATAAGGCGAGAGTTGTTAAGAAAATATTTCTCTCCATTTTAATATAGATTGTGACTATTTCATTTGCTTATGCAAGATGCTATCAGGTTTACCAAGCATTGGGTTTCTTGACTTATTTATTTATTTATTTATTTACTTATTTGTTCATTCATTGGTTCAACTCCATTCTCCTCCCATACTAAGAGCCAGTTTTTCCATTTGTATACTTGGCTGCCAACACCACCAAACATTAGTACTGTTTTACAGGCAGAAGTTAAAATACATATTTGAACATTTAGACCAAATACATTTCCATGTATGATCTATTATTTATACTTGCATCTCAGAAGCACAAACTGTAGTGTGAATAATTCTGATTGTTTTTACAACATTTTCAAACTATTTCTGTAATTACTTGAATCTTGCAGGTCAGTGAACATTAACAGCTAGCTTCCCTTTAAGTATAAATGAAGTTTGCATGAAAAAATATTTTAAAAAGCTAACAGTTATATGTCATCAACTGTTGGTACCAATTATTTGGTTTAAAGTAATATTCTTCATCAAAGCTTTAAAAAGCAAGATAAGTATTTATGTATAATTTATACATACGAAGCATTTGAAGTCTTCCAAAGGAAATGACCTTCTTTCCCTCAAATATAGCAACACTGATTATGTTTCTCATTTAGAGCATTGGGCAGTGCCAGTCTCTGTCTTCATTAAATCTGGGTTATTGAAGATAATCTTGGGTATGCATTTGGCACTGTTTTGCTAAATGCCCTTACCTAGGCTTCCAGTTAGAACTGGGAGTAAAAAAGTAGAAAATACTATACAACTTTGCAACTTGGTCAGAAAGCCAATGTAAAGTTGGGGCTAAGGAAAGAATAGTTAGGAAGACAGTAGAGATGTTGAAACAAAGCCAAAGTACTTTATACAGAGACAATAGGAAGGAGGACTTAAGAGTATCTCAGAAATTGACCAGTTTCCACAATGCAGATTCAAGGGTATTAAATAGTAAACACTTTACCTTGAGAGATGAGGCATGTAGCTCAGTTGGTAGTGCATTTGCCTAGAATCCACAAATCCCTGGGACTGTTACTCAACACTACCTAAACTGCGCACAGTGACACATATGTATAATCTCAGCAGTTGGAAAGTGTAGGCAGGGATATCATAAATTCAAAGTCAGGAAGAAGGATCGAAAGTTCAAAGTCACCCTCCATTATATATTGATTTTGACACCAACCTCAAACTCATGACGCCCTGTGTTGTGGAAGTTCTGGTTTATATGTAAACATGTTTTTGTTTTAAGCCCAGGTGTGGGATATGGGGGCTGCTCCAGTTTGTCCACAGCTGACAGTTCCTTTGTGAGAAAGTACGTGATGTTTGTAAGCTGCAAACTACCTTGTGTGGGTGTGTGGTGTTTGCTGGTGGGAATAAGTGCCAGATTGGAGAGAGAGAGAGAGGGAGAGAGAGGAGAGAGAGAGAGAGAGAGAGAGAGAGAGAGAGAGAGAGAGAGAGAGAGACAGAGACAGAGAGAGACAGACAGACAGACAGACAGAGACAGAGACACAGAGACAGAGAGACACAGACAGACAGAGAGAGATAGAGAGACAGAGACAGAGAGAGACATAGAGACACAGAGAGACAGACAGAGAGAGACAGAGAGACACTGAGGGCTCTGAGAAAAAAAGAAGGCTGCTCCTCCTGCTGCTCCTTGTTGCTGTTGATGCAGTTTGATGAAAAGTTGGAGATATCCTGAAAGAAGGATTGGACTTGTCCCAAGGAACCAAATGAGCCTAAGCAGTAGGAAGTAGCTAAGGAAAACTAAGGCCCTTCTCTCTACTAATCTTTCTCTCCTTCTTAGTGTCAGCTTGAAAAGGAGGTAGAAGCACCAAGGAACCTTAAATAAAGTAAGTTAAACACATCAAAGCCTACAAACCTGCTTTTCTGCATAGTCATGTTGTACTTATACACACAGAGTTTACTGTTCTTAGTCTTGGCCAGAGAGGCTTCTTTTTGTGGTGAGTATTGGTTGATACAGAGACTCACACTTGTTCAAAGTCCTGAGATAAAGTGACTGAGTGTCCAGCAAAAGATGGGATATCTGCATCAATTTGTCTCCAGGGAATGTAACTGAAGAAGGAATAGAATGAATGAATGAGCTAGGATGAAGAAGAGTGCCATGAAATACTGTCTTCTGGACTTGACATGGCTATTGTACAAATGACTCACAGTAGCTGTGGTCATCTACACAAGATCAAGTCAGTTAAAAATTCCAGCACGGTGGGGGAGAGTCTACTATGGCCCACCCCTAGCTGAGAAGCTATTGGCAGTTGACAGCTGATGAAGGGAGAGGGAGGGACCACTGGTAGGTCGCCTGTGCCGCAGATGACTCTACACGCGTGTGCATATTGGCAGCATTAATTAGACTCAATAGATTAAAAGAGAGAAATAAAAATGTTTAGAAAGCAGTTAGAAAGTTGAGAGTAAGATGTGTTTGTGGAGTCCTGAAGGAGGTTGGAGGAGAAGAGTTGGGTGGATATGATCAAGATACGTCATGTACCCATGAAGTTTTCAAAAGTAAATAAAAACTATCATTTAAGAAAAAGACTTTACTTCTGACCCTTCCTGCCCACACAATGGGCACTGAGTTATTTCCCCTGAATTCTTTTCATCATTCTCAGCTGCTCAGCTGCTCAGAGACAAAGGACCCAAGGTCCAAGGACCCTGGCTACTGTTTAAGCTGCTGGGAGACCTTTCATCCACATGATAATTCATTTTGTAGGCATTCAAAATAAGAGGTAAGAAGTGGAAATTTCCATTCAGAGTTGAGCAATGAGCTAGGGAAACCATGTAACATGAAATTGTCCTTCATGACAGCCCTTAGAGGATAATGCATGAAAGTATTAGGGTGAAGCCAGACAGTGGATACCCCAGGAATTTAGAGATGCTAGAATTAGGGGGTATCATGTTAGGAGGGCCACAGGCAACAAGTGGAGTCAGACTCAGAGAGGGATAAGACTCAGGCGGCAAATGTCAGGGGGTAACATTGCCTAAGTTTTTGGAGGCTCATATCACACAACGGTGTACTCAGACTCTGGACGAAGAACTACAGAACTCAACCCTCTCTATCATTATTTCCTTGCTTGCTATTGTAGTGTGAGCTGTTGCACCATCTTTGCTATGATGGGCCTGTAGCTATGAAGCCATAAGCCATGGTCTGTATGTTCTCCTTTAAGCTGTTTATGTGAAATACTTTGCCACAGTGACAAAAATCTTATCTGTCTGACAAAGAGCCATAAAACTGATGAAGATGCAATATACTAAGTCTTGTTTCCCCTTGCTGCTTACATGAAAAAAGTCCAGGAATATTTGCATGAACATATTGTTATGTGGTAGTTTCCTAAGTATTTATAGCATTATATATATATGTATATGTATATATATATATATCGTGAGAATTTTGAAATTTTGGTTTCTTTTAAAAACACAGAAGTGTTGTAACAATATGTTTTTGTTTTAATCCCAGGTGTGGGACATGGGGACGCTTCACAGCAGCTGACTGTGATTTGCCTCATGCTTTAGCAGGGGTGTAGTTGTGCCAGCGGCAGATAGTTTTGGCAAATGCGTGATATTTTGAATTCTGGGAACTTTTCAGAGGATATATAAGTGCTAGGCCCCCAAGGGAGGTTGGCTTGCTGTTGGTGGCTGGTTGGTGGTTGCTGTTGATTGCTGTTGGTTGAGGTTTGTTAAGTAGTCATGTACAAAGAAGAAATGACAAGAAGAAATTAGATATCCTGACAGTGAAGACCAAACTTGTCCCAAGGAGCTCAATACCCCTAAGCAGCAGGGAGTAGTCTAACGATAACAATGCCCCCTTTCCTCTCTATCCTTATTTTCCTTCTATCTAGTGTTAGGGAATGAAAGGGAAAAAGCAAAGTGGTGGAGAGTGGTAGAAGAGAGATAGGAACTCACAAAGTAGCAAATGCTGCCTATATATGCCCTTCCAGAATATGAACCACAGAATATCAGATGCATATTTTATATTCAAATCATGACAATAATAATGAAAATGAACTATGCATTTTACTATTAGCTCACTTAATGTTGCTACCGCTTAAAAGTGGTCAAATTAAATGCAAAACCAATTAAAATGTACTCATAATTAAATAGTGCACATGACAGTTAATCTTGATTATAAATTCATTGGGTTTGATAAGCACCCAGGGAATTAGTAACTCCACCTCTGGGTGTGTCTGTGAGGGAGTTCCCAGAATGGTTTACCTGATAGGAAATAGACCATCTTGAATCTGGCTGGCACCAACCCATGTGTTAGGAACTTTGAGGAAATAAAAGAAGAGGAGGGTAAAGCCCATGAATCTCTGCTCCCAGCTCTCCCAATAATGGAAATGGTAAATTGTTTTTAATTTATCTAGGAAAAGCTGATAGTGTGAGGAGTTTCTGTGTAATATTTTCAGAGGTTGTATTAAACATAAATCTTATACTACACTCGAAGCTATGTCGAATTTCAAGTTCATTAAAAGTATAAAACGTGAGAGCAGTTTGTCAGGGCTTTTGTTTAGAGACTAGAAACCATATACCAGGGCTACCCTGTGCTAATGCTGTGCTACTCACAGGTCTAGAATCTAACTTCAGATGTTTTATCGCTAGATAGGTACATCTCAAGACTGCTGGGCTTTGCTTTGCTCTACACAGTTTTCAGCAATTATAGTCATGAGTTGTAAATCACTATTTTCATCTATGTAGGGGACATATTTAACAGTGGTCAGCCAGACTATATGGAGCCAGAAGATAACAGTCATCTACTAATGTCCTAGCCATAAGAATGTCATAGTAAACGGCTTTACTTGCCATTCATTGATATTGGTATAATCCAAAACCTTTTGTTGGAACAAAGCCCATACATGATGTAAAGACAATAATACTTGACATTGAATAACTATGACACTGTTCATGCATGCATTATACTTTGATAGCTTTTATCTTGATTTTAAAATTTATTTAAATGATTTTAATTAATTTAATTTTATTTAATTAATCACATAATTATTGTGTGATTCTGTACTCATACATAATACTTTAACTATAAGAGCAGTATATTGGCTATGCCACCTGCTATCACGTATCTTGGGGTTATTTCATCTCTTGAGAACATGACAAAGGACACATCTAAGTTTCCATAGCTGTATTTCATGATGTTGTATAAAGACACAACCATAAAGTTACCCAGAATCCCTCTCTCTCTCTCTCTCTCTCTCTCTCTCTCTCTCTCTCTCTCTCTCTTTCTCTCTCCCTCTCCATCATAGCCCTTCTTTTAAATGACTATGGTTATGTAGCATCAACTTCTAGGTTCTCTGAGTTAGCAACATGAAAATAAGAGAGGAGAAAAATATAGATTACCATTATCCAAAATCATGAAGCACCAATCAAGAAAGATGCTTTGCTCAACAAAAGCAAACAAGAAACCCAAGTAGGTTCTCATGGTTAAATACATTTGGGCTAATGCTGTATTCTATTCTCAAAGAATCAGAGTGCATACAAAGTCAAGAGGCCTGTAGTAATGAAAACTGAGTAGCTATATTGACTAGAGCATTTTTATAGGAAACTTTTCTTTCATACACCATCTGTTAATATGCAGAATAGATCAAATATTAGGCAACAGATCTATGCTCAAACTAAAGAAAAACAATTGTCTTAAATAGTCAGACAAGGTGAGAAATGGGGCACTAAGCGCCCATTCTTCTCAAACTTTGGGAAATTGCCTTCATTTGACTCAGTAGGTTCAGACTTGTAATTAAATGTACTGTCATGCCTCTCCCAGTGCATGAGGCTGACTCAATGACTCATGACACTTGAAGTCTCTGACCCACCCACAGACCCTCATTTTGAAACAAGCCTACATAGGACTGGGGGTGTGTTGGCAAATCTAGCCCTCCAGTCATCAGATGTAGAGTTATTCATATGGATAGCACTGAGATTCAGAACCGGCTATAAACATGATAAATTGACTGAAGTCTTCAAGGGCTTTTGTTTTCTATTTGGTGTCTGGCACAGATTGTATACAGAATCCCAAACTACTTGTTCAAGAACATTTCTTTCTAGAACTATACTGTCCTTTGTTTTCATGTGCATGAACTTATTCCCAAAAGTTGTTGGGAGTCTCCAAAGAAGTAGACCTTATAATGGTGGGAATCATCATCATCATTGCTATTATCATCATTGTTATTATTATAGTAATAATAGTAACAATTATTCCTGCTTTCTTAAAACTTAGAATGAGATTAAAATGATACTATTCAGGGTTGGGAATGTAGAGTGTTTGCCTAGTATATAAGAAGCCTTGGATTCATTCTGCAGCATTGCAAAAAGTATGGTAGTGCATACCTAAAATCCCAGCACTGTGTGGGGTGGAGGCAAGGATATCAGAAGTAAAAGTTATTTCAGCCAAATAACCAGTTTGAAGCCAACATGGGCTAAGAAACCTTGTCTCAATGGCAAATAAAAATAAAAAGAATAGTATTCAAATAATTATGCCATATAAGCCATAACATACATGTAGAAACCATCACAGGTGAGTAGCACAGAGGAGGGCTATAGGATGCTGTTGTAGATTACAGAGTTTGCTAGTCAGAAGGACAGGGATAGGCACTTTCAAGAAGAAGTGCAAGTTTGAGCAGAGAACTAGGGGTTGACAAGCAAAAAAAAAAAAAAAAAATCCAGTATGTTAGTGCTAATGGTGTTTGGAGATATGGCACATCTGAAAAGGAAAGAAGATATCACTGAGATGGAGATAAGAAAAAGGGAAAAAGATACTAAATGAGGTCAGAGAGATAGTTGAGGTTAGATGTTCATTATTATTCATCATATATACTTGAGCAACTGGAAGCATTACCAAGATATGTGGACAAAGCTTTAAAAATTATCCCTCATCCAGTAGTATAACATGTAACTTGAAAAGAACAAAAAGAGACAAAGAAATATTATTAGAAAACTATCAACATTGATATTAATGATAATGTAAACTAATGGAGATTAGGGAATTGTACTTACTGAAGGAATATTCTGAGGCAATATCATAGAACTTGGGGTGAATGAGTATGGAGAGTGAAGAAAGAGGCATTTTCAAGAATGACTGTTTTGTGATAGATGATCATATCTCTCACACAGTACCTTCTTAATAGAAGACCCAGGATTCAACTCAGTATTGAAGAAGAATAAAAAGGAGAATTGATTCTGTTTGATCTTAAGACTCACTAGTGAGCTGTGGTACTGAAAGTACGGTTTCAGGGAAAGAATTATAGCAAATAGCTGAGCAAAAACATCTACAAGTTTAGAAACAGAAAGTATTTTAAAAAGTCAATCCAACATAGACAAAAATAGTCTTCTTAAGAAAGTATGCAGATCATCTGACAAATACCATATAAAAGAATGAAGAAAAAACATGACAACTTTACACTCTTCAACAGCTAGCTCACGAGGGGTCATAAACCCAAAGGTCAATGGTGAAACTATAAAACTCCCAGAAGTCTACCGAGGAAAAAGAAAATCTAGATATATTGGGTTTACTGGTGATATTTTAGAGATAAAAACCATGAAACACACAATTGATAACTTGGATTTTGTTAAGATTACAAACTGTTCTGTGGAAAGGAATGTCAAGAGATAAGCCAAAATACCTCTTATGTAAAATATGCAAAGAACTCTTGAAAGTGTAGCATATAGCAAATGAACAATCTAACTAAAAGATGGACCAAATACTTAAACATTAGCATTACCTAAGTAGGCAAATGGGTGGATACACCTAAGAAGAGATGTTCGAGGGCTCTCATTCATTGCTAGTGAGAATACAAGATAGCAGTCATTTGTAAAATACTTTGGAAGTTTCTTATAAAGTGACACCTAGTTTTACTGTAAGAATCACAAATATGCCTCTTATGGTTAATCAAAAGAGATAAGAACTATGGCAACACAAGCATCTGCATACAATTTTCTTATGGCCAAATTTCAAATTACTAAAACATGTATGCAACCAGGATGTTCTTCATTTGGTGAACTGATAAACTGTGGTACATCTACACAAAGGAATAGTATTTAGCACTAAAGATTAATGAGTTACTCAGCATGAAGAGACTTGCGAGAACCTTCAGCAACTAAAAGCATTCAAGCCCTAAAGGTTTTGTGCTTTAGAACATCAACTGCACGACATCCAGGAAAAGGTGATACTGCGAAGATGTAAAAGGACCATTGAGTCCAAGTGGTTATGGGGAGGGAGTGGCTTGGGGGATAGACTAGTGGGTAGGAAGAACATGGGGAATTTTTAGAACAATGAAATTATCCTTGATTGTGTCTTCTGCTGAGGTTGATTCTGATGGTTTTTGCCAGCTTATTAGCTGCTTTGTAGAGGCATGGGGCCCTGGAGTTCCCTACTCTACCATTTTTGGTGAACTTTAATTGTCTTTTACTTTGAGTAAAATGGAAAGTCACTGGATAATTTGGAGAACAGATTGATTTGATCTGACATTTTAAAAGGTTCAGGCAAGCTTCAATGTCAAGGCTAGACAGCACGAGCCCAGGAGTACACATAGGGGGAGACCAGTTAAAAGTAGACCATATGATCCAGAAAAGAACACTGAGGGCTTTCAGCAGTGTGTTAGCAAGTGAGAGGCAATATGAGTGGATTCTATATATAAATATGTGGGCATAACAAGAATTTTGAATATAAGGAAGAGAGACGTCAAGGAAGGATGCTTAATATATATGCTATTTTTTTTTAACCATAGTATGCTGCACTGAAAAGTGTAGAAAGTATAGCTGCTTCAGAGGGGGGCCATCTGCAAGCTCCTCATCTCATCACTCACCAGCTATGTTAACTGTTGTAGTTTTAATGGTCTTGTCATCATCTGTGACAATGACACTAATCTATTGCCTGTCATTCAAGACAATGATGCACTGCATTCATCATCAAACCTCCATTACAGTAAAACCCAGGAAACCAGTTGGTTCTCTTTATAGTCTGTCTGAGCCTGCAACAGACTCATTCATGAAATCATAACTCCAGTCACTTCTGAACTTCCAGTTTAACACACTTTGCTAATTTAAATGAACATGCCTTCTTCAGCATAATAAACACAGAGAAATACAGAACCTAGTGTCCCTTGGATATGAAGTACAAGCCAGGGTCGGCTTCCTAGAGTCAGACTGCAGAAAATCTAAGTTATCTCATTTAACTCTACCATTATAAAGTTCCACACGGAACTGTCCTATATAGAGTTCATTCCTTTCTTTTGCTATAAAATTAACTTTGAGTAAATCTTTTCACTTTTTTTTTTAACCTCTTTTCCAATGACTAGCACCAAAAAAGCAATTTGGTAAGCTGAGGTTCTTCACTTCTGTCATGATAATTGCAAAGACCTGATTGATGAAAAAAAACTAAAAAGCCAGAAGGAAAAGATATGCGCTTCACTAATGTAGGTCAAAATCATGAAGACACACCTGAGAAAACATATGGTGGGAGGAGAGAAGCACTAACTGCATTTCCCATGGAAGAGAAGTTTCCTCCACTGTGAATTTCCCACAAGATACCCAGTTACACTGGATTAACACAAAAATCCCCACACAGTCTTGAAGCATCTCCTATTCAAGAATATCCAGTCACATGTCTGGACTTTACCTCTTCTGGTCATCATATACTGCATGTGCCTTTCTCCCAACCAGTTGCAAATGAAGATAAAATCTACTAGAAGTTCTTGCATTTCTCAGGAGATTGACTGGATTCATTTCTATTTTTACTAAGTATTCTATTGGTCTAGACAGTTCAAGATGAATATAAAATCTATTTCTGTAGACACTCCCAATACACAGACTAATTAAAATCATGATTTTTTTTTTTTACAACTTATCTCTGCAGCTAACATGGTGCTGGATTATATCCAGGGTGTAACCACTGCACTCTATGTGTCTGTGGTGGTGGTGGCGAGGGCCTCCGGGAAGCCACTAGTCTATTCTACAGGTGAGTGGCAGCCTTTCAGTTGAATAAGGACTGTGAAGAATTCTGTCTATAGGAGCATCACAGATCTACTAGGAAACAGAAGAGTAAATAAAAACTCTGAAAAGGCAAAAAGAGAAACATTTTCTGGCTCCTGGGGAGAAGAAGAGCTATTTAACATGTGCAGTGGCATCCTTGGATGGATTTTTAATCAACAGTTTTCATTTAGAGCAAGAGTCAGCCAAGGAGTAGACTAATACTACTGACTGACATTATGGCCCATTCGTCTGCTTAGGTTGACTGAAATGTTCAGCTGCCAGCAAAGGATTAATATTGATTTTTAGGCTGTCTTCGTTAAATACCTGCTATAGAGTACCACTCTTTTATTCTCCTTGCCAGCTCTTCCCCCAATTGTCACTAGTATTAAAATGAAACCTACCTATTATTAAATCAATCATGCCTGGCAAATTAGTCAAAAAGAAGGGTTGCATCTATCATTTTGACTGTCAACATGAAGACTGGTGGTTCTTTTTTTTTCCTCTTTAGTTGGTCAACATCAAATTACAGGTTCAATTAAGTAAAGTTTCTTTATAGAACAAATGTAAGAAACTGAAATTGAAGTGTCTGTGGAAGGACAGTGAGTTTAGACAGGACACTTTCTGACAGATGCCTGAGCTGAAACCACAGGCCTAGAGCGACGTCATGCTTGGACAAAGACACAGTTTTCCCACTACTGCCAGCCTCCGTGGGATGCTTTTATACACTGCTAACCACTTTCTGCTTGCTATCTCTATTTTGGCTTTCTTACTCTCAGTTTCTCCAAGCAATGAGCCTTGGAGTCCCTCCTCTATCTGTCTTTCCAGTGCTTTATTCTTCTACCCAGGTCACTCCCAGTCCTGTATACCTGGTGGATTCCTACCTGTCATTCAAGACTATTGCTCAATTTCTCTAAACACAGACAGGCCCTACATGGGTAAACTTGTTGCCTTTAAACTGTTCCCTCAGTGTCCCTTGGCTAAACCTACAGCAGAGTCCTAATTATATGCAATCTTTGACTCCAAAAGGCTATAAACATTTTGAGAACAGGCGCCCTTCCCATGAGAGGTACTTTTGTCATCATGACAACTTACTGGAGCGAGGATTTATACAGATGCTTAGTTTAAGGATGTATAGCCCACCATGGCCAGGAAGTGATGCGTTAGGAGCCCCTGGGGAATGTGGCAGCAGGAACTTATTCACATTTGTGATTGCAAAGTAAAAAGGACAGAAAGTAGGCTAGGCTCCTAACCACCCAATTCCTCAAGCTGTGCCTCACCTCTCAAAGGTTTCACGTGCCCCAAACCGTGATGCCAAATGTTCAAACAGATGAGCTGTGGGGAATGTTTTCTACCAAATCAATACCTTCCTTTCTAGCATTGATACTTCCAAGAAAGGATGGCTGAAAAAGCGAACAGAAAATATAGAAGTATTGAAAATATATAGAAGTATAGAAAAATACTTAATGATTTAGTGAGTTTTGAAATATGTAATTCTCATTTGTTTTGTGTTTAGAATACATATCTTATGAGTTTGAGTCAGTTGATCTTTATAATCTTCTAGAGTCTTCTGTTTTTATTATGTCTTAAAGTTTTCATCACAATAGTCTTTCTCCTCCTTGACTAGCTTTATTTCTATGTTTTTATAATTGTTATAATATTATAATACAATTTATAATATGTTTTAATTTAGACTTTTTTTTTCTGATTTGTATCCCATTTTTTTTATTAATTTATTCTTGTTACATCTCAATGTTTATCCCATCCCTTGTATCCTCCCATTCCTCCCCCCCCCATTTTCCCATTATTCCCCTCCCCTATGACTGTTCCTGAGGGGGATTAAGTCCCCCTATATATTCTCATAGGGTATCAAGTCTCTTCTTGGCTATGCTCCAGCACACAACAAGAAAATTTGCTCAACCATGTCCATAGCAGCCTTATTCATAATAGCCAGAACATGGAAACAGCCTAAGTGTCCCTCAGTAGAAGAGTGGATAAAGAAACTGTGGTACATATACACTATGGAATACTACTCAGCTATTAAAAACAAGGAATTCCCGAAATTTGTGGATAAATGGATTGAGCTGGAAATGATCATAATGAGTGAGTTAACCCAGAAGCAGAAAGAATCAAATGGTATATACTCACTTATATCTGCATACTAGCCCAAGGGGCATGTCCCACGAAAGCCTTCACTTACCAGGAAACTGGGACAGAGGGGAAGGCATCCTATTGGGATTCTAAATTGTATCCCATTTTTTTAATGAAAAGTTTTTTACTTTTTTTTGTTTTTGTTTTTTCCCTAACAGATCTAGCCATTTTCTAGTGTAGTCTTTAAGGTCTGTCAAGTTCAAGGTCATGTTGTCTGCAGATAGCACTGATTTGGTTTCTTCCATTCTCTTCTATGTCACTTCCACTTTCTTCTCTTTATTGTTGTAGCTAATACTTTAAGAAATAGCTTTGATTGAAGAGAGTTGGTGCCCACCTTCCATTCTTGATTTTAGAAAAATGCTTTCAGTTTTTCCCCAGTTAGTGTAATACAGGCTATAGGTTTGTTGCTGTGGCCATCACTGATGTTATAGGTTTAGAATATAGGATATAAGTTTGTTTCTGTGGCTATCAGCAGCTGACGCTGTTTTGTGTGGCTGTCATCGTATGAGAGACGCTCCTTCTAGTCCTAGATTCCTCAGGACTTTTTTTTTTTTCATAAAGGGATGGCGAACTTTACCAAAGACATTTTTCTTTTCATGTACTGAAATGGTCATGTGATTTCTGCCTTAAGCCTGTTTTATATTTATTTATTTGCATATTTTGAACATTTTTGTCCCTGGAACGATAGCAACTTGGTTATGGTATATGATCTTAATGTGCTCTTAAATTCATTTGCAATACATTATTGAGGACTCTCTCATCTAAGATTCCCAAAATTAAATTCTTAAAACCCAACCATTCATTCATACACGGGGCAATGAATTGGACAGTTCTAAAAGGAAGACTTGTTTTTAATAGCTGAGTAGTATTCCATAGTGCATATGTACCACAGTTTCTTTATCCATTCTTCTACTGAGGGACATTTAGGCTGTTTCCATGTTCTGGCTATTATGAATAAGGCTGCTATGAACATGGTTGAGCAAATTTTCTTGTTGTGTGCTGGAGCATCTTCTGGGTATATTCCAAGGAGTGGAATAGCTGGGTCTTGAGGAAGCCCTATTCCCAGTTTTCTGAGATAGCACCAGATAGATTTCCAAAGTGGCTGTACTAGTTTGCATTCCCACCAGCAATGAAGAAGTGTTCCTCTCTCCCCACATCCTCGCCAGCATGTAGTGTCACTTGAATTTTTGATCTTAGCCATTCTGATGGGTGTAAGATGGAATCTCAGAGTTGTTTTTATTTGCATTTCCCTGATGACTAAGGAGGTTGAGCATTTAAGTGTTTCTCAGCCATTTGATATTCCTCTGTTGGGAATTCTCTGTTTAGTTCCAAGCCCCATTTCTCAATTGGGTTGTTTGGTTTGGTGGTGTTTAATTTCTTGAGTTCTTTATATATTTTGGATATTAGACCTTTGTCAGATGTAGGGTTGGTGAAGATTTTTTCCCAGTCTGTAGGCTGTCGCTTTGTTCTCTTGATAGTGTCTCCTGCCTTACAGAAGCTTCCCAGCCTCATGAGGTCCCATTTATTAATGGTTGACATTAAGGCCTGGGCCGTTGGTGTTCTGTTCAGGAAGTTGTCTCCTGTGCCAATATGTTCCAGGCTCTTCCCCACTTTTTACTCTAAGTGACTTAGTGTCTCTGGTTTTATGTTGAGGTCTTTAATCCACTTGGATTTGAGTTTTGTGCAAGGTGACAAAACAAGGAATTCCTAAAATTTGTGGATAAATGGATTGAGCTAGAAATGATCATAATGAGTGAGTTAACCCAGAAGCAGAAAGACTCAAATGGTATATACTCACTTATATCTGCATACTAGCCCAAGGGGCATGTCCCCCGAAAGCTTTCACTTACCAGGAAACTGGGACAGAGGGGAGGACATCCTATTGGGACTCTAAATGAGAGGAGCATGGGAGAATAGCAAAGTAGAAGGATCCAGAAGGTCCTAGAAACCTACAAGTAGAACATTATGATAGGAAGATTTGGGCCCAGCGGTCCCGCTCAAACTAAGGCACCAGCCAAGGACAATATAGGCAGTAAACTTTAAGCCCCTACCCAGATCTAGCCAATGGTCAGAACATTCTCCACAGTTGAGTGGAGAGTGGGATATGACTTTTTCACGTACTCTGGTGCCTCACATTTGACCATGTCCCCTGGAGGGGGAGACCTGGTAGCACTCAGAGGAAGGACAGCAGGTTACCAAGAAGAGACTTGATACCCTATGAGAATATATAGGGGGATGTAATCCCCCTCAGGAGCAGTCATAGGGGAGGGGAATAATGGGAAAATGGGGGGGGGGGAAGAATGGGAGGATACAAGAGATGGGATAAACATTGAGATGTAACAAGAATAAATTAATAAAAATAAATAAATAAATAAATAAAAGGAAGACTTGCAAATGTCCACTAAGTGTTTGAAAGTGTTCAGTTCCCTCAGACATCAGGGACATACAAATTAAATCTTCTTTGAGATTCCATCTTGCTTCAATCAGAATGGCTTTGAAAAAGTGAAACAAATAAAAAAAAAGTACAAAACAAAATGCAGCAACAAATGCTGATGAGGGTGTGAGAAAATGAGGAACCAATGTTCATTGCAAACTGGGCCAACCACAACTGAAGTCAATATGGTGGTGCCTCACAAATCTGAAAAGAGGGGCTGGGAATGTGGCTCAGTTGGTAGAGTATTGGTCTAGGAATGCAAAGATCTAAGGTTAAGTCCCTAAAACTGCCTAAACCAGGGTTGTGGGAGACAGCCTATGATTTTAGCATTCCAGAGGTTGAAGCAGGAGGCTCATGAGTTCAAGGTCATCCTCAGCCTAACCATATCTGCCCAACTCAGACTGCATAATAATAAATAGATCAGTTAATAATCAATCAATCCATCCATCCCTAACAACATAAAGAAAAATTTGTGAAACACAAGCACCATACTGTCCAGTCATACCTCTCCAGGGTATGTATGTGTGTGTGTGTGTGTGTGTGTGTGTGTGTGTGTGTGTATGTGTGTGTGTGTGTATGTGTGTGTGTGTGTGTGTGTGTGTGTATGTGTGTGTGTGTATGTGTGTGTGTGTGTGTTTGTGTGTGTGTGTGTTTGTGTGTGTGTGTGTGTTTGTGTATGTGTGCAGACATACATATATATTTGATATACCTATATATATCAAAGATATGTATATGAAATATCATTTATATCAAAGATTCTACTTTAGTTACTTTTGTATTAATGTAATAAAATACCTTGACCAAGGCAAATTATAGGAGGAAGGGTTTATTTTGGGCTTATGGCTCCAGAGGGTCCATGATAGCCAGGTAGAGCCATGGTGGTAGGAACAGTTGTGATCTCACAAAAAGCAGGGAGACCTAATTGAAATGTTGTAAGACTTTTAAGATCTCAAAACCTGCCACTATCAACATGCCTTCTCCAACAAGACTATACTTTCTAATGCTCCCTCAGCTACTGACTGGGGACCAAGTATTCAAATGCCCAAGACGAATGGGGAAATTTCATCTGAATTGTCACAGAATCTAAGTCTAGAACTTGTCTAGGTATCTATCAGTAAATTAATAGATGAAGAAAATGTATATATACACAATGGAAATTTAGTCACTTGCAAAGAATAATGAAATTACTTCATGTGCAGCAAAGTAGATGGAACTAGGGATCAGTATATTAAGGAGATAAGCCAAAGTCAGAAAGCCTCATATCACATTTTCTTTCATATGAGGAATTTAAATTTAATGTGTAAGTATGTTATATATGTGTTTATGCATTTGTGCAAATGTATTTTTACATACATGTGTGTACATTATATGTATGGTATAGTAATATACATTCATGTATACATGTATGTATTCAGGTATGCTTATATATACATGCATATATATGTGTATGCTTACATATACATGTTTACATGCATATCTTTGCCTACATGCATGCAGACACGCATTATAAGCATGTTTTATATGCATGCATTTACATATGTATATATGTATGTATGTTTATCTACAAATGTATATATGTAAATGTATGTTTATCTATCTATATATTTATCATCTACATATGTGCACAAGTATGTGTATGTGTTTTAGGTTGTGAAAGTTAAAAAAAATCTATTACAAATGAAGAAAGAATGTAAGTGAAAAGAAGGAATAAGAGTGTGTGATAGAATATGTTTGTCATGAATGAAGAGAGAACTGGTTAATAAAAAAGACAACGATCAAGAGTAGGAAAGGCACATGGAAGAGGGCTGGTGAGTAAGAACAGAATGCAATGATGCACATGTGTAAAACTGTCACCGTGAAACCCACTTCTTAGCATGCAAACAAAATAATGATTTATAAGAGAAACTAAGTGACAATGGCTAAGAATTTCCGACACAATTCCAGACTTCCTCTTTGTCCTCACCTAGTTTGACGTTGGGCAAGTATCAAATAATAGCAAAAATATTACCATACCTCCACATTCTTATTTGTAAGCTAATGTTAGTAACAACACCCAGGAGGGCTGGTCAATCATGAACACTTAGTGTAGTGTCAAATGTGCGTGAACACTGAGCACCTGGGTATCTGCTGTCTGTTTCACTCTTCACTGACATGGAAACAATTTTACTGCATCTCCAGATAGTATTCCTAAAGCACGCATGCATGTATGCATGCTCTACGCATAATTAACTCTATAAAGCTAAACATGATCACAAAGATCCTTGGACAAACACTTTTTGATCACTTGATATGTACCACTTGTGCTTGGCCCTCAACCTTAAAAAGTGAAGATTACAGTCCAGGCTCTAGGAGACAGTCTCTAAAGAGAGATTTGCAAAAGGTAACAGGTGGTTTATAAAGATAGGAAGGTGAGATGTTATCCAGAACTTTGCCTTTTTCATACATGACCACTAGGCGTATTTGTAGTTAAGGTTTTATAGCACGTGATCTTTATCCTAACACACGAGTTATTGTTTTTAAGTGCAATGTACACAGCAGGCTCAAGTGCTTGAACACTCATTCTCCAGCTGGCGGTGCTGTTTTGGGAGGATCCTAGGAAACTAAGGAGTCAGGGACTCGATAAAAGAGTGGGTTACTGGAAGTGGGCTTTATGGGTTATGGTCTTCCCCAATTCTAGACTCAGTTCCCCTCTGGCTGACCATCAATAAAGATGTTACAAGTTATTAGTTCACACTCCTCCATTACAAACAGGAGCATGTCCCACCATTAACAGCCCACTGCTACCTCTGCGATGAAATTGTGAGCTAAAATAACCTTTCTTCCCTACTTCGCTTTAGCTGTGTGATCACAGTGATGAGAAAATAGCCAAAACACCATTAAACAGACATTTGGCATGAATTCATGGCATTCTAAGGACAGCTGCAATGACTTTTCTATAGTTTGGATTTAACTATCTCTTGAAGGTCCATGTGCTATTGAGAGACAGTAGAAACTAGAGCAGTGGTGCCATTATAGGAGATCACAGAACCCCAGTCTCTTCCTTTCTGCCCTTTGTGTCCTGACCATGTGGTAAATTATTTTGCTTTGTCACATCCTCAGAATCTAAATTTTCATGAGTTCTACAACAATTATTTCTTCCTCACCTCCATAGGAATAGCTGACTGGAGGCAACAGGTGAATAAGCATCTACGAATATAGTAGTGCTTTCCTGCCTCACAGCCATACTACAGATGTGCAGTGTGTCTCATCACAGAAACCAAGCCCATTGGACCATTAATTTTCTTCATAAAACTAAAGATGAGTTCCTGAACAAACTTAGGCATATATTTAAAACAAACACATGCAATATTACAGACCTTTAATCGTTATGACATGTAGAAAGATATCTGTTAGTTTTAGCCAACAATGAGATCGTTCTAAAATTTGTTTTCAGGTATAACTCCAAAGGCACAGTGCATATTTGAGTCTGGTGTTTACACTGAGATGACTGAATCAGCCTGATCAGGCTCAGCCTCAGCTGGAGCTGCCATTTATTCCACACACGTCCATATCATAGGGCCTCCCTGGAATTCTTGGCTAGTGACCCTCTCAGCTTCCTTTTCTCTAACTTTGTAGAAGCAAATACACAGGGATAGAAAATCTGGAAGCCCACCAGTCTTATCCAGCAAACTATGACAAGCTATGTTTTGTCTGTTGCCCTTAAAAGAAACTTTCTCATTTATCTGAAATAATATAGATGTTGCCCATATGTTCACCCAACCCCACCCCACCCCGAAGAAGAAGGAACTATTGTGAGAGTAAGTAGTCATTCACTCTCTGCTTTGTACATTTTGTTTGATTATTTACTTGTTTGATTAAGGATATAGGACCTATGCTTGTTCTGTTTAGATAGGTTAGTTAAGGGAGAAATGGAAAACCATTGGCTGCATCTAAAGAGATGAGTATCAACTTTAATGGTTCAGGTAGGCAAAGAGTCAAGGGCAATACAACACCCAATGCCCTGGGACCAGCAAGCTACATTGGACCCTAATAATTGAACTTAATATCAAAATAATAGAGTGGGCCCAGATTTGAATAGTATTCAATAACTAATCACCTGGAACATTTTCTTTTAGCAACAGCAAGCTATTCTATGCTATCTTACTCACCACTAGCCCCAAGACATTTGAGTTCATTCACATGCAAAGACAAAGACAAAGAGAAGTTGGGTGAGTGATGTTCTGTAGGCTGAATATATAATCTCATCCGTGATAATTTAGTCCACCATTAGCTTGCACGGTTGACTTGCAGCTCCACTTCTTAAACTGGGCTGATATGTGAGTACCCGCCGCTTTTTTCCTGTGTTGTTTATGTTGGCATTCTTTATTTTGCCATTAGAAGAACTTAAATGGATCCTCCCTCAACCAGCATTTCTGAAGAAGGTCAATCCTTCCTGGCATTTCATGTAATTAATTCTTGGCTAATGCAGAAAGGGCCTCTTCCACATCATTCATTATTTTTCTAGCAATTGCTATCGTTACTAATCATTTGAAGTGAGTTGTAAAGCTTCCAAATTTAATAAATTAGCAAGTGAGTAAATAAATTAATCGGAGCTATGTGGAGAGACAATTAAGCCCAACTTGAAAATTTGACACATCAAGTTTTTTTTTTTTTAATAATGATCACCTCGATATTTATCTAATCACATTACTTTTTCCTGAACTATTGTGAATATTGTAATAAAATTAGAAAGAACCATTCTATCTGCCACAGTTGATAGGCACTGCATGGCTCATCCTTCGGGGCCTTTTTGAAGTGGCTTCTATGTTTCAGGAGTCAGCCAATTTCCCAGGTTAGCTTCAATGCATAAGCTAACTGTGTAGCAGCCACTGTGTCGCTTTGTGGTTGCTCCTGGAATTTTCTATGTCTTTCTAGCTCTCGTTTATTGTATGTGCTTGAAGGACGCCAGAGGAACACATACTCCTTACGCCAAATGATATCACCAAGTAGACCAATGTCTCCTAAATCATAACTCCACAGAGCTCAAGCTAATATCGTGCTTACAGTGACTTTCTTGTTTCACATGCCAGAAAGTAGCTTTATAAAGCCCACGTGGGGAGGGACGTGCTCCTAGCATTGGTTATTGTGCTGAAGGTATGAATGGAAAGTCAAAATAGAGTCACACACTGTCGAAGAAGTAGCTCAACACACAGCTACTTTATGGTGTGAGGGACCTCTGAGGCCCAAATATCTTCCCAACTATACACCAAAATTTCCTCAGTTGGATGTTATCCTAAAAGATCACCTATAGTTCTTTGCCCTTTTTACTGTTCCAAGCATTATATTAGCAAAGAATATAGTACTTAATCAAAATACTAACAGATACATTAGAAGTTATCATCCCTCTATGAGAATAAGACTCAGAAGGAAACAATTCTGATGTCCAAAAAGGAGCGGTGGACAGTGCGAAGAAAACCTACCACTATGCACATGTGTCCATGGATGTGTGTGTTTGTGTGTGTCTGTGGACATGTATGTGTGTTTGTGTGTCTTGGATGTGTGTGTATATTTGTGTGTCTATGAAGATGTATGTGTGTTTGTGTGTGTCTGTGGATATGCATGTGTGTGTTTGTGTGTGTCTTGGGTGTGTGGGTGTGTTTGTGTGTGTGTGTGGACATGTATATGTGTTTGTGTGTCTTGGATGTGTGTGTATATTTGTGTGTCTATGAAGATGTATGTGTGTTTGTGTGTGTCTGTGGATATGCATGTGTGTGTGTGTGTCTTGGGTGTGTGGGTGTGTTTGTGTGTGTGTGTGTGGACATGTATATGTTTTTGTGTGTCTTGGATGTGTGTGTATATTTGTGTGTCTATGAAGATGTATGTGTGTTTGTGTGTGTTTGTGGATATGCATGTGTGTGTTTGTGTGTGTCTTGGGTGTGTGGGTGTGTTTGTGTGTGTGTGTGGACATGTATATGTGTTTGTGTGTCTTGGATGTATGTGTATATTTGTGTGTCTATGAAGATGTATGTGTGTTTGTGTGTGTCTGTGGATATGCATGTGTGTGTTTGTGTATGTCTTGGGTGTGTGGGTGTGTTTGTGTGTGTGTGTGGACATGTATGTGTGTTTGTGTGTCTTGGATGTGTGTGTATATTTGTGTGTCTATGAAGATGTATGTGTGTTTGTGTGTGTTTGTGGATATGCATGTGTGTGTTTGTGTGTGTCTTGGGTGTGTGTGTATATTTGTGTGTGTGTGTGGACATGTATGTGTGTTTGTGTGTCTTGGATGTGTGTGTATATTTGTGTGTCTATGAAGATGTATGTGTGTTTGTGTGTGTCTGTGGATATGCATGTGTGTGTTTGTGTGTGTCTTGGGTGTGTGTGTATATTTGTGTGTGTCTGTGGACATGTATGTATGTTTGTGTGTCTTGGATGTGTGTGTATATTTGTGTGTCTATGAAGATGTATGTGTGTTTGTGTGTGTCTGTGGATATGCATGTGTGTGTTTGTGTGTGTCTTGGATGTGTGTGTATATTTGTGTGTGTCTGTGGACATGTATGTGTGTTTGTGTGTCTTGGATGTGTGTGTATATTTGTGTGTCTATGAAGATGTATGTGTGTTTGTGTGTGTCTGTGGATATGCATGTGTGTTTATATGTATCTGTTGAGATGCATGTGTGTGTTTGTGTGTGTCTTAGACATGTATTGTGTTCATGTTTGTTGAGGTGGATAGAACATATCATCGCTCATGCTTTCCCTGACTTATGACATGAAAAGTTTGGGTCTGTCAAGGAACAGATGTCACAGGTCAAGATGGGTTAGAGGGTCAGTTGAATTTTGGGGGCAGGGGTAACAGAAGATGGAACTAGAGAGATTGAGGTAGCCAAGAGGGACTTCAGTGACTGTGATGCAGGTCTGATACCTGCAAACCCAACCTTCAAAGAGGAAATGGAAGATGTCAGGCTGAGGAGGACCATGCTCCTAGATGCTCTTAGTTTCAGAAGCTCTGCCTGAGCCAGGAATGCTGGCTTCTGAGTTTCAGTGGAATAAGCTTTCTTTCCTATCACGTCATGCACAGATGTGTGTGCTGGATAGTGCCTGAGTAAACAGTGGTCTTTGGTAGGATGGAGTGATGGAGCCAGAGAGGTGGCAGAATGGGTGTCCAGGGTGCTTTCTGATTGTACTGATTCATTTGTGTAGCTACTAAAAGCAGCAATTTAAATTCAGCATTTTTTTGCTACTCAAAATTATAATATTGAATATGATTACTTACAGCAATTATTATTTATTTCATTACATAAACAATGTATTTAATTCATATGTTACTATATACAAATGAATTTTTAAACACTTTAAAAATAAGTTAAATATATTATATCATTAGCTCCTCCTCCTCCTGATTGCTTTTAAAAGCATTGTAAAACCTAAGGGCAATTGTTTCAGCATGTTTTTGCTTCTACATATGCATGGGAGAGAAAAATGTCACGTCATCAAGAATAACTACTCTGGATTCTCAGTCCTTCTGACAAAGGTAGCCTTTGAGTATTAAATTGTTATTTCAAAACTGGGTTGTGTGAAGAACAGTTCTTGCTGGAGCTTGGGGGAAGGAAGTGTCTCTGTCGGGTTTTGAGGGGAGAACTCGCGCCAGCAGGTAGACACCACGCACCATCAGCATAGGCAAAGGAGTCCCCAACAAGCCTAACAAGCCGCGGGGCAAAATGTGCTAATACGCCTTCTTCATGCAGACGTGCCGGGAGGAGCACAAGAAGAAGCACCCCGACTCCTCGGTCAACTTCGCCAAGTTCTCCAAGAAATGCTCTAAGAGATGGAAGACCATATCTGCAAAGGAAAAGTTGAAGTTTGAAGATTTGGCCAAGAACGGCAAAGCTCGATATGACAGGGAGATGAAGAATTACATTCCTCCCAAAGGGGATAAGAAACGGAAGAAAAAAGATCCTAATGCTCCAAAACGACCACCGTCTGCCTTCTTCTTGTTTGGCTCTGAGCATCGTCCAAAGATCAAAAGTGAACACTTGGGCCTATCTATTGGAGATACTGCAAAGAAACTGGGTGAGATGTGATCTGAACAATCTGCCAAAGATAAACAACCCTATGAGCGGAAAGCAGCTAAACTAAAGGAGAAGTTGCTTTAGTAGCAACTTTCCTATTTCTATTCCTGTTTCATAAACCAAATGAAAAGGCTATTGCTGCACACCGTGCTAAGGACAAAAGTGAAGCAGGAAAGAAGGGGCCTGGTAGGCCAACAGGCTCAAAGAAGAATGAACCGGAAGAAGAGGAAGAGGAGGAAGAAGAAGAAGATGAGGAGGAGGAGGAGGACGAAGATGAGGATGAAGAATAAATGGCTGTCCTAAAATGTGTGGAGTGTATGTGCTCAGGCAACTGTTTTGCTAAGAATGTAAAATTCAAGTGCAGCTCAGCATTAGCTTCTGTATTAAAATTGTACAGATTTCTGTATAGCTGACGAGATTCTTTGTAGAAAAAAATACTTTTAAAAAAGGAGTTTGCAGCTTTTTCAGAAGCTACAACAAACAGTTAGATTTAAAGCTTTTGATGTTGAGTGTTCCTAAATATTTAATGGTTTCTTTAGTTAGATAAAACATACCTGCTTCCGTACGTCTGCCATTTATATAATACATTCTTAACAAGCATTCTAGATGATTTATGGATTCATGTTGGCCACAGAAATATTTTCTTGAGAACACTAAACCTGAGCCTTGATAAACTATCTCTCATCTAAAAGGACCCAGTCATCATCTCCACCAGGAGCTCCCAATAGCACTGGAGGATGGGGCAGAGTTAGATCAGGGTACCACAAGGTGAAGAAATTTCAAAAAGGTGAGCCAGAAGCAGATGGGAAAACCACAAAGCAAGAAGAATATACATCATCTGTGTACCCACATCTGCTGATCATGTTTTATATGTTATTTCCTCCTTTATAAGGAAAATTAATTTTAGCTTGAAGACTAAAAAGGAACATTCCAAAGTTATTATTATGGTTGTATGTCTTAGTATTTTATTTTTCTTTGGAATGGACTCATGAAATAGATGTGTCTGTGTGTGTGTCTGTGTGTATGTGTGTGTGAATATACCATCCGGTGTACTATTAAGCATCACTAACAATGGCTACTCTTGAGAAAGATGTCATGAAGAATTCTTTCCATTGTGAGAATGTCATAAAGTGTACTCATCCTAACCCAGAGGATATAATTTATTGTACAGCCTACAAAACTACACCCAGCACAAGCTAAGCAATATAATCAATATGGGGTACACACATATTGCTGGTGAAACATAGTGTGATGGTCAATGCTGATTATCAGTTAGACTGGATGTAGAACCACCGAGACAAATCCCTGGGCAAATCTGTGAGGGACTATCTTGACTGGGTTGATTGAGTTGGGGAGATCGACTCTAACTTTGATTGGCACGATTCCAGGGCCCGGGTTCCTGGAGTGAGTAAAAACTAGAAAGAAGCTAAGCACTAGAATTCCTCAGTTTGCTTCTTGACTGCAGATGCAAGTGGACCAGCTGTCTCACACTCCTACAGCTGTGACTTCCCACCATGAAAACGGTAAGCCAAAATAAACCCTTTCTTAAAACAACAACAACAACAACAACAAAAAACCACTTAGTGTGTATGTGCGCACTTGTGCTGCACACACACTCATTGTCCATGCATGTGTCTACACCTGAGTGACCTTTGTGTACAGCATCTACTTACAGGGGCCTGACAAAGCCAGAAGAGGATGTTAGAGCCCAAGTTATAGGCAGTTGTGAGGCACCTGATGTGCCCTCTAAGAATCTCTTCAGACCCTTCATATAGATTTTTTGTCATGAATTTTGTCACAGCAGAAAAGTAGGTAATAGAGAGAGCAGGTGGCAGGAGTTGAGGGGTTCCTGTGATAAACCTCACACTGTGGTTCTGAGGCCTTTGGAGCTAGTTTTAGAAGGTTTTGGAATGTTGGGCTGGAAAAGCTCTAGAATGCCATAAGCTGACCTTAGCGAGCCATTCCAGTTGGACTTTGAAAGACCAGAATGCCATGAGAAACCTGGAGAGTAAGCTACATAAAAGTGTTATTAATTTATTGTTGCGCGACAGAGCGCGTGAATGGGGACATGAGATGGTACACACGGAGGTCAGCGGACAATATTGTGAACTTAGTTCTCTTTTTCTATCTGTATGTGTTTGGGGAGTCAAGCTCAAGTTGCCCACTTCTGTGGCAAGGATCCGTAACACTGACAGACTTTGGTGGACCAAATAATATTTTCAATAACTATTACACTAAAGTAGCAATAAATTACAACATAGTAAACACAACCAATAGCATGGTCACTTATTTGTATTGTCATGTATCGTGTGCTGTACATGGCTGTATGTGGCACCCTTCTATACAGTGGCACAGTGAGCATGCTAGCACCACCATTGCTATAAATGTGCAAGTACTGTGTGGTGGTACCACATTACATGGCTTTGGCATCACGAGGCAACAGTGTTGTTTTAACTCCAGTATGATTTTATATTACTACCATCACATACGTAATCTTCCCTTCACCAGTTGTAATCATGTAGTACAAGATTACATGTCATCTATCTACACACACATGTCTCCATGGTACTGATTTGCGTATACCATATTAGATATCTGTACTCATCATAGGAAAGTCAAGATCTATGGGTTTTGAACCACAACCTATGTTCAATTATATTATTAGCAAAAGTAAAGCCTTAGACGAAGCTAAGCTAAGCTCTCAGCATGCATCACACTAAGCAGGTTACAACCTCCTCCAACTTCAGCTCCAGCAGATCTGACACCCTCTCCTGACCTCCCTGCATCCCTGCACACCCAGGGCATACATTCATGCAGACACATAACACATAAATACAAATGAAAATAAAGCATTTTAAAAAGTACTGTTTTATCCTTCAAAGTTTCAGACTATAAATCAAATATGAGATCATGATGGAAAGCTGAGAGCAGAAAATAGACGACAAATTATTTTGCTTCAGGGATAAGGTTATTTACTTTTTCAGTTTGGGTGGTACTTTTTAGACTGCTCATTCAAAATATAATGCCATCTACATGCCATGTGATGAAGATGTCCATCTGTTGCTGTACCTCTTGGCTTGGATCCCTGATTGTACCACCCAGCCAATATGAATGTGAAATTTTGACACTGCATTGTGACACAGTGACCTAATGCTTCCATCAGCATGAAAGGACAAGTGGAGGGAGAGCATGTGGCACATTAGGAAGCAGGGGAAGGCTTCATTACTGTGCAGAGAGAAAGTCTGCTCAGGAATTCTTATTGATAGTACAAGGCAGTCTGCAACGGATTGATTATGAGATCAGAAACAAACATTTCGAATTGGTGACTCAGCCTTTCTGGCTACAAAATGGAAATGATTCTATATATAACATTTTCATTGCACAGTGATCATTTGATTTGCAGTTCACTCTTGATCAGCAGAAATTGTGGAAGCACACTTTGAAGAACTAAATTGCAGGCTGATCACATGTGACTGGCTGTTGGAACTCTCACAGTCTGAGAATTCTCTTGCTATGGCATGCTTTCTCCAATGCTCTGTCCTAAAGGTCTTTCTTCATGATAGTTGGGTCAAGCTATATCTAACTGGGTGGTCTTACACATGCCATCCAGTCCCACATCCCATCCAATAGATGCCAGTTTGTAGAATAATGATTTGCTGATTCTGAGAAGTCAGGTTGTTGGGAGATCATGTTCCAGACCCCAATGGAAGAGGCATCTTCTAAAGCCATACCTTTCTCAGGTCAAATCATAGTGTATTTTGTATATTCGGCTTTTCAACATATAAAACAAAGTCACAGACCTTCTCGATTTGAAGCTCCTGTCTTCTCAAGTCATCTTGACTAGAATCATTTGGAGCCTACATTTCTTTAGGAAGCAAATAGCCTCTTTATTCTGCATGAGGCGACAGGGCAGAATCTTGCACTGCTCCTGCTGGTATGATAGAGTGCAGGTAATGTGTTGAGCCTAGGCAGTAACTACAGAAAGAATTCTGTAATCAAGCCACAAGGGGGCGGAGAAACATGCTAGCCTGCCACCTCAGCCAGGGGAATGCATTGTGATTTGTATTTTTATAGCTCTGTTTATTTTCTCAGCTATCTCAAGAGCATACTGATAAGTATTACCACCAAACAGGGGAAGATGGGATTAAGTACCAGGGATAGCCATTAGAATGAAATGACCTAAGATTCAAAACCATTTCCAAAGCTTGGTTATTTCCAGTTCAATGTTAGTGAAGACTAAAACAAGCCAAGGCCATCTTTTCTCCCAAGCCACCAAAAGAGGCTTTGATGAGATGAATGGCAAGGTGTCTCAGAAACAGTTTCTTTTTTACATGTAAACCCTACCCAGTTATTTTTAACGGTATTCTGTGCTTATTTCCCTTTCGTTCTTAGACAAAATCTTATATAGCTCATGTTGGCCTAGAATGCACTGTGTAGACAAGCTGGCCTTGAACTTGCAGGCATCACTTGCTTCTCCTTCCAACTGCTAAGAAAAAGGCATGTGCCACACACCAGCCTCTGCCCATAGCCCTCATTTTTAACCTTCATAACAGAGACAAATATAGGTGGAAAAACAGACCTAGAATCTAAAACAAAACAAACAAACAAAAAACAAAATCCCCAAAACTGCCAGATACTAGTTCTTGACGAAGGAATGGTAGTTACCATAGAGTTTGACTCTCGATTTTCTGTTCTCCAATTAGTTAGGGTATGTCTTGAATATCTTACCTTGGAAAAATTAATTACTAATGAAATATTCAAAAGAATAAAATCAGTACTGTTGATAAACACTATACATACCAGGGTAGAAATATGCTCATTAATATTTTTGTATATATTTATTTTTATATTTGACTTTTAAAATAATAACATAATTTACAAGAGAATATTAAAATAATGAGAAGTCATTAATTTCTCACTAAGAATTGATAAACAGATGTTAACATTTGCTAGCTGCATTGCTCCTGAGCCCTGATTCTTTAAAACAAAAACAGCACAACACAAAACAAAACCTCTAAATCCCTGCCTAATTCTGTTTCCTCCTGTCTCCTCTCCTTCCATCCCCATTAGAGATCATTTTCTACATGGTGAGGTTCAATCCTATCCGAGAGAAGTACACTCACATTTATGCAGTAAAAGCCAGGAAACACTGTCTTGTAGGAAAGCAGACCATTTGCGTATGAAATGGAATAAAAGTTACTGGTTATATAATGGCAAATCTGAGAAATGGTACTGGTAAATGAAAGCAGGAAAACGAATTGTGAAATGATACAAAAACTTACATACATCTTTGAATCATACATTCAAATAATATGTTAGTTACAAGTACCTAAAATAAGACAGTGCTGTTGATAATTACCTTATCGTGTACTGCGATAGGCACGGCAGAAGGCCAAATGCATTTGAATTAAGATCCCACCCTCAAATATGGGCAATAAGATTAACTAGAAAGTAACAAGAAGGAGAAAGATTAGACACTGTCTCCTAGGGTGGCAGCTCACTGTGGCTAGGGCTCCAGCAAGTCAGTCTTGCCTGTGCTAGCAGATGCTGCAGACCACTGCTTCGACAGTTATAAAATGAGACGCAGGTTTAGCGGAGTGCCAGGTGTTCTAAATGAGCTGAGAGGCAGGGCTGGATTAGAACCCGTGCTTGCCCGTCTTGTGCTGTCCTCTGTCTGACTGTGCTAACTGACATCTGTTCCAGTTACTGTAAAAGAAGAAGAGTTATAAAGATAAATAAACCTAAGCACTCAAATAACACTGTGGGGACAGAAAAGAGACGGGTTGGGGGTTGCGGTGATAGTTGGCTATAAAGTGAGATTTTAGCAATAAGTAGGAATGCTCTATATTTCCACTGTGGTGCTTGCTTATTGAAGCTCATGGAACCCTGTACTAAAACGGATGGACTTTATTTCATGGAAGTAAAATCAGTTGCAATTAAGTCTGATTAAAAAACAAAACAAAACAAAACACCCCCCCCAAAAAAAACCCCTAAAAGCAAAAACAAACAAACAAACAAAAAACACAATTAAAAGCCCTACAGACAAACATCTTATTCTGGGTATGTGCTCCCCCCCAGCTCACTGCTGCCTCAGGTATCCCTACTCAAAGCCAGGCTTGGGGAAGGCGGCTTTGTGGGGGAGGGGTTGGGTCAGTGCTCACAAAGCAAAGCAAGCAAACAGACAAAAACAAAACAACCTCATGCTTCTAAGATTCATTTGCTAAACGGAGAAGGCTGGAACTATGGATCTCAGCCCTTTCCTTCTGCTTTAGGCAGAACCTACAGGTCACTGAGATAGCCTGCAGTGTCACCCACGAGTCCCTCCTGCTCCTGGCCTGTGGGCCTCCCCTGTACACTCTAAGCATGCAGCAGGGGTGCCGGCTGCCTGCCTTCTCCCCCTACCCGCGCCCCTCCAAGAAGCATACATTCGAGCCAGCCTATGAGGCTGCCTCTCCTGGCCCACATTGTACACACAGGGCAGCCAGAAGTCACTCTGATTCGTTGCCAGAGAATTTCAGCTCACGGCTCGCAAAGCCTGGCAACTTAGATCCTCGAATTATTTCTGGCACAGGGGCAGGAAGACAAGCGGGAGGGGTGGCGTGGGGCGTGGGGGGCGAGGTTTAACCAAGGCTGTCTGCACAGAAGCAAACCATCCTCTGTGTAGTTAAGGACATATGGGTTTTCAGCCCTGACAGCTGCATTTCTTTGTAATGTGGGCTTGAGGAGCTGTACCGATGTTTGAGTCCATCATAGAACCCAGCAGGACAAACTTAGAGGTTTTACCTGCCTTGCCTTACTAACGGTTTGCGAAGATTGTACCGGCTTTGCGCAGCTCTTGTTCTCCCCCAAGGGAATTAGTAGGTACAACTGGCAAGCTGAGAAGTATTTGACTTAGATTAATCTCGCTTGCCAAGGTGGAGAGCCTGTCTTTCTGACAGGCTGACTTAGCCACACTGCCCTTCTTGCTCCGGTAACGTGGGAGAGGCTTCTGGTTTATAGCCTTTGATGGGTAAGAAAACGGGTCATTATCATTTTTTCATGACACCCATAAAAGGCATGCAGTAAAGTGGACAGAAGAGCTGTGACAGGGTGGTGAACTCTGGAGTTGACTCTCAGCAGGGCCACCCGCAGTAAGTAAATCTACAAGAGCCTGTCGTGAGTGGCATTCCTCCTTCCAGGATTCTCCTCAAGTCAGGGAATGGCCAATGTGTTAGGTCCAGCTGCATAAAGGAATCCACTACAGACTTTCAAACGTTTCGTTTATCGCAAAGGGGAAACAGTAACATTTGGCACACACACGCAAACACGTCCTTTAATGAATTGCAAATGAGTGATTTGGGGCTTTATGAACCATTTCTATACAAAAGTACTAGGAAATGAACCTTGGTGAGAAATTAAATTATTAGCTATGAGACCCAAAATAGTGCTTCTCACATTTGTGCAGGCACAAATAACAGTGCAGGCGAGTCCTCTACAGACTTGTTGGAATGCAGATTTCAGGTTAGAAGGGGACCAGTACTCCAACTGGCCTCAGGAAACACTAGGAGAAGTTAGATCCCAAATAATATAAAAATGAGAACATTGTTGGAAAGCGAAGGGCCTCAGCCACACAAATCACTCAGCTGACATGTACTTATAGTCAGTTCCCATTCCCGTGGCTTGTGTGGTGATGTGTGGACAGCTACCAAACTGCAAGGCACAGTACCCAACCCAGTCTTGGGTGGTTGTTGGCTTTTCGTCTTCTCTAAGATGTCTGTTTTACTTTAGAGTCATGAGGCTAATTTGACAATGAAATCACACACAGTTGAATCCTTATTCCTCTTCCAGAAAACCTGGCTCTGTCCCTTTCCAGGTTTGAAATTTTTTGCCTCTATAGAAATCATGTTTGTTTGTTTTTTTTGTATTTGAGAAAATACCATAAAAACAATATGATTATTTAGTCAAACCTTTAGAACTCTGACCTGTATATAATTTAAGCATGAATTACTCAGTTTAAGTCACTGACATGTTCTGTTAAATAAATCACAATATTAAAGCTACCAATCTATTGTTTGTTTGCTTAAAAAGAGACAGGGTATGCAAACAGATAAGTCTACAAATTAAAAAAAAATATTGTATATAATTGTTAATAGATACTATTTCCAGGCATAATTACATATTTTAAATCCAGAGATGAGGTAGGTGTTTGTTGAAATCTGGAGCAATAACTGGACCCTTTTTTTAGTGGTTTAAATACACATAATTAGCAGTTTAATTTCCTCTGTGGCTAAGTTAGCTGTAAGATTTCATTTAATAACAAGCACAATTTTATAGCCCCAAGTAAGTGCCTGAGCCAGCATCAGCTCAGCACTGCCCTCTGCTGGTCTTCAGCTGACTCATGCCATCCTGCTCAAGGCACCTTACTTGCAAATTGCTACTGGGCTGTCTGAAAATTAATTGCAAGAGAAATGGAGAAATATAGTTCATTTAAAACTCTCCAAATAAGTCTTTTATTTTTAACCAAGCAAACCCCCAAAATCTGAAAGTATATGCCTAGCCGCCTTTCCGCCAGTCTCTCATACAGTCATTATAACATTCGCTTCGAAGCAAGTGTCTCATTTGCACTGCTCAGCACAATTAGAGATAATGTCCAACATTTCCGTACATGAGACGTCCCCAAACAACTGGTTTTCAAAACAGCAGTTGGCACCCCATAAGCAACCTGAGTAAGCATTGTTCATCTTAAGCTTGGCCAGTCCAACTTGGCCTTACTTCTCAGTCTCTTCATTTGATTATTTTTAACACAGTAATGAAATTTCCTCTATACCCACACTGCAGTCACTCTCTGTTAGCGCCAACTAGGGCTGACTACAGAAATAGAGACATGTCCTGAAGACTCCTGCTAACAAGCTGACAAACGTCAAAGCTGCTGTGTTCTCCCAGCCTTCTCTTTTCACCAGAAGGGGGGAGGATTGACCATTACCTCAGCCCTTGCACTCAACATTCCAAACGGGAAGTGTGCTGTCATCATATTGTAGCAAACAACTGTCTGCAGTGGGAGTCAGAAGAATTCACTAGGACTTAAATAAAGCAAATACTCCCATTGGAAATGCAAGTAGAATGAAAGTCCAAGTGGCTTCACTATGTATGTGATGCACCTGTCCTGTTGGCAGTGTCCTCTCTATACCCTGTCAGCTACCTCAGACAAGACTGGTAGGCTTCAAGGCTGTAAATGGGCAATAATTGCCATCAATGCTTTTAAACCACAATTTATCAAGTTTCAACATGGGTTAAAACTGGGGTTCAAATGTCTGCTCTGTGCAGCTGAAGCTCAAATACATTTCTTCTACTTCCCAACTCTCATATACTTGAGGCGATAATATGACTCATGTAGCATTTGCACAGGGTTTAAACTGGACAATGAATATTGTAAAAACATAGAGTAAGGCACCTCAGACAGTGTGGCTTCTGAACAAGTGAGGCACAGCCAGACTCAGGAGAGGCAGGGTACAGCAGGGGAAGAAAAGGAAAGGAATTGTTGCTAGGAGCTTGACTCCACTCTCATCACTCCCAATGCCCCAGTATAGACACTTTAATTTCTTTAAACCTCAATGCTTTTACCTACAAAAGAATTTTGGTAATCCCTGCGCACAGCCTTATGGGAACTATAGGAGAAAAGGCATCGGCAGAGAACCTTGAATAGCAAATGTACCAATAAACAGTGCATGGTAGTCGGGAGGGGACTGAGCTGATATGGTGACCCATTTGAAGTTCTGGATTTATCATCCTGGCTGCTCTATGTCCTTGCACAATGCATAGCTAATCATGATTGTTCTCTTTCAGTTTACAGTAAGGTTAAATATGTTTTCCAAAAGGCTGATAGTGGTACTGCTATGGGTAAAATATTTGGCCCAAAGCTCTAGAAAATAAGTAGTATCTTGTCAATAGAGCTTCAGTAGGCTCTGTGCCCAGTGGCTAAGGAAGAATCTTTACAACTTATGGAATTTACAGCTTATGGAATTCATTGGCTGCACAGTGATGACCTTGACTATCATCAGCATCAGCATCAGCATCAACAATGTAGCTAAGCTAAAGCCCTATTCTAAATGCATCACTTCTGGCTCTTACTTGGCGTCAAGTACCAGTGCTACTTGAAGAACAATTAAGGAGCCTCCTGGGTGGAAATATCTTGCTCTCCCTGCCTCTAACATACTCAGAAGGAAAACAAGATACAAAGATATTCGCTCCAGAAAAACTTCAAGGGAGCCCAAGCATGGTGCTGGTCTGTGCTATCTGGGTTTGAAACAATTAAGAAACAGACCTGAGCCAGATGCAGTGGGGACATGTCTATAGTCCCAGCTATGCTTGAGGCTGAGGAGGACTAAGTCCAGAAGTTCAAGGCCAGCCTGGATGACATTCTAGACCACCATGTCTTAAAGAAGAGACAGAAGAAACATTTGGAACAAAAAGGGAAGTCAAAGATCACATAATTAATTTTGTGATCTCACAGATGATTTGAAAAAGGCATGACCCATAAGCACTTTCTGGTTCGGAGAGAGACAGATGCTCACAAGACAAAGCTGGACCACCCTGAAGCTTACTATACCAGAAATGAAGACTAAGATGTCTGCTGTGCCTCCAGGCAGATATAGGGGGAGAGATGGAGAGCTAAGTCTTTGTTTACAGCTTCTAGAACTCTTTATTTCTTCTTTTTCTGATTTGGACCAACAAGGGAAGGCAATGGAGCAGGGACTTGCATATGCATTGGCCTTTCTATAGATCCAGTGAAGCCTGGGGCCTTCATCCTGGGATTAATAGTTCAATAAATATAACAAAATATATAGATTTGAAAAGGAAATAAGTTATATTTAAATGTAGGTATCGAAATAGTTTTTAAAAATTAAATATAGCAATACATATTTCTTTCGTTGGGTTTTTAAAATTAGCTTTTGGTTGGCACACAAAGAAATGGGTTTCACCGTGACATTTCATGCATATGTATCGCTCTGTCTTGTTCTCATCTGCGCTCCCTTCACTTGCCTTCCTTGTAGCCGAGGATGAGACAAGGGTGCCCACTTTCTTCATGCTCACTCAAGACAGTGTTTTAAATCATAACGAGAGCAGTAAGACATGAGAAAAAATAAGAAGGATAAAAATAGCTAAGAAGAGTAAAATTAGCCCTACGTACAGAAGACATGATTTTAATAACTTCAGCAGAAAATTCTTAGATCTGATGAACATTTTCAGCAAAGTAGCAGGACACAAAATCAACATGTAAAAAAGCAGTAGCTCTTCTATATTCCAATCACAGTCTTGCCAAAAAGGAAGTCAAGAAAAAAAAATCACATTTACAATAGCGTCAAAAAAAAAATCCCTAGAAATAAATCTAACTAAAGAATGAAAGGCTTGTTCAATGAAAACTTTAAAACACTAAAGAAGCAAAAGGAACACACTAGAAGATGAAAAGACTCGGGTGCTTGTGGATTGACAGAGTTAAGGCTGTTAAAGTGACTGTATTGCCAAAATCAATCTACAAGATTTACAAAACTCTGTCTTACCAAAAGCAATCAACACAATCCCATCAAAACTCCAATGGCATCCTTCAAAGGATAATAAAAATAACATAAAATTTCAAATGAAAGCACAAAAGACCCCGATCCTAAGTCAGCCGAGCTATGCTCGGAAGCATCACAATGGCTGATCTCAGAGTGTGATGTACAACCATAGGTAACAAAGACAGACGCTGGCACAAAACCAAGCATGCAGATGATGAAAATAGAATATAAGACCCAGAAGGAAGCCACACCACTGAGACTACCCAATTTTGTTTGACAAAAGTACCTGAAATGTGCGTTGGAAAAATGATTGTCTCTTCAACCGGTGGCACTGGGAAGAATGCTATGTGTAAAATAGTGAAGCTGGATCTGTATTTCATCCTGAAAAAAAACAAAACAAAACAAAAAAAACATTTTGAAACACAATGAAGACATTAAAGGAATATCCCAAAATGCTTGAAGAAAATAAAGGCCATGTGTAACAATGATGTTGTAAATTTGAAAAGGAGTGTGGGAGACACAAGAGGACTTGGAGAGAGCAGAAGGAAAGGTGGAAATAATGCAAATGCAGTATTAATGTATGATATTCTCAAGCAAAGATAAAAATTTAAATTAAAATAATTTGACAGTTCCAGGAAAACGGATGGAACTTTAGTTAACTGAGATAAGATAGACTTAACAAATATTACGTAGTCTGTGCTATATGCAGCAGAGTCTGTATTCAAGTAGTGTGTGTGCTAAAAGTAGAAAGAGAATTATGAAAGGTGAGAAAGGGGACCATCAAGAGATGATTATGTGATTTCTGTTCATCTGCTTATCAGCAGTATTGCAATTTATCGAGTTGGATATATTAAGCCATCTTTGTATCTCTGTGATGAAATGAACATGACCATAGTGTACAATTTTAATATACTCTTATACTGAATTTTAAATATTTTGTTGAGAACTTTGTGTCTATGGTGATTACGAAATTTCAGCTATCATTTGTTTTTTCTTGTTGTGTTATATCATTACTTTACTTGGTTTTCAGTCGCCCAATATTTGTGTAGGGTTTTTTGTTTTGTTTCGTTTTTGTTTTATTGTTTTATTTATTTATTTATTTATTTTGCTATGACTTAGCATTTGTTTTATAGGATAGGGGATTCCAAACATTCAATACATATGTATTTATAATTGTTATGTTTTCTTGATGAGATGTTCCTTTTGTTAGTGTGTAGTGATTTCTCTTTATATATAATAATTAATTGTTTTTTACTGTGGTATGCTTTATCAGACATCAAAATATTCACAGTAGCTTGAGTTTGGTTTCCATTTGTTTCATAAATTGGCTGCCACCCTTTGACCCTCAGTCTGTCAGTGTCTTTGCCTGTGAGGTATGTTCCTCAGAGGCAACAGATTGTTGGGTGTAGTCTGTCCTTTTGAGGTGGGCTGAGACTATGTTTAGGTTGCTACTGAAAGAGGTTTGCTGATTCCTATCATGTTGCTGGTTGATGTTCTGCTTAGCTGGACTGCAGGATGCTCTTTTCTTTCTCCCCTGTCGCTATCAGAGCTTTGGTGATTTGCTGTGTTGGACATGTTGGATTCCTTCTTTACTTTCTTTTGTTCATTTATTTGTTCCCCTCAGAAAATTCCTTTCTTCTTGGTTTCTTGCAATTTAGACCAACTTTCTTCCTCCTCTGTGTAAAGAATTCCTTTAAGCATATTCTGCAGTACTTGTTAGAAGACCATTAATTACTACATTTTGTTTATGTCTGGAACAAGATTATTGTTTCTCTATCAATTTTAAAAGAATGCTTTGGTGGGTCTTACTAAAACCATGGTTGGCAGTTATTTACTTTCAGACCTTGAAATACACCATGCCATGCCTTCCTGTTTTTTATGGCTGCCCATCAGTTTAATTTTAATTGGATGGGCTTGCCTTCATAGTTTGTATTTTTTAAATTTCATCTTTCAATATGTTTAGTTATTTTGTATTTTTAACAAATTGAGTACAATAAGTCACAGGGAGGTTCATTTCTGGACATGCCTATCTGAAATTGTTTTAATTGCTTTTTGTTTGGATTTTTCAGTAATTGCTCTGGATTTTGAATTTTTCTGCTGTTATTTCATTGAGCAGATTCTCTATAGCTTGGTTTCTATTTTATCTCCTTCTTCTACTTTGTAGATTCTTTGATTTGGATCCAAGATCTTATCCCAGAGTTCATGGATATTTTTGTTATGCTCAATTAACATTTCTTCTCTATTGATGCTTGACTGTGGAACTGCGTTGGCTTAGCCCTTCATGCCTGGTGTTATTTCTTATGTTTGAATCAGTTAGTGACATTTTTTTACTATGCTTTTTTGCAAGTTACTGAGGTTTTTCTTTTCATTTACAACAATTCTTTTTTAATTTAATTTTTGTTACACTTATTTATTCATTGTCTGTGTGTATGTGTACACACACACATACATACATGAACACATGAGCTCAAAGAGTAAGTTGCAGGATTTAGTTTTCTCCTTCTTCATGTGGTTCCTGGAGATGATGAACCAGAAGGGTTGCAGAATAACTTGTGGCCTCTTCAGGCATCAGGCTCACACACTGCATAGACAAACACACATCAAGACAACCACTCCTGTTACACAGAGAAACCATGTCTTGAAAAACAAAACAAAACAAAAACAACCACTCACACTAAAAGTAACTAAATAAGTAAAAGTAAAATAAAAACATTATAAAGCAAAAATAGTGTTAAAATATAGTAAAATGTAAAAGGGGAAGCACAAAGATCAAAAAGCATAAGGGTAGGAACAAAAAATAAAGAAAGAAATAACGAAAGAAAAGGTGACCAATGAGGAGACAAAGCATTAGGATGACTTCCTTTTGAGCTGTTAACCAGAACCTTCCACATACTGACTTGGGGAGGGGTTGACAGTCAAGCCTGTGGCCTCCTGACTTTCCTATGATTTAGGCTAGTGCTGGGCATGTATCTGACAAGTGCGTTGGGTCTACCAGAGTCATTCTCAGTTCCTTGCAGCCAGATGCTTCTGCTCGCCACAGCTGGCTTTGCAATGTGTAGTCTTTTAGGTCCTCCCACCTTCCTGAGGACCTCACATCATATTCCCTGGAGTGGTTGGGGGCTCTATCCTAAATACTTCCAGAGTGGAGGAAGGCATAGCACTGACGGCTGCTTTCCCACTTTAACTCACTGAGCATTAACCATCCTGCTGGAGGGAGACATCTTCGGCTCTTAAGGAATTGGTTGGAGCTTCAGTGTTCTCCGCTCTACAGTAGAGCATCTTACAGCAGGAAGCTGGCTGCAGACATTGGTCCACCTACTGACCTCTAGTTCAAGGCTACCAAACTTCAGAATTATCTCAGGTCACATGGCCTGATGATCAACTCCTTTACTACACCCACTGCCCCCAGCCAGGCTTTCTGCCTTCCCCATCTACAGCTGTCTCCCAGGGCTTACTCTGTTCTCTGGGTTCAAGGAGGTTGAATTTTGGTTCCCTGACTTCTGGCTAATCCCTGTTCTCAGGCCTCCATGGTAGCTCAGTTTTAACAATGGACTCCTTACAATGGCGCTTGGCCACAGCCCACTAAGCTGGGAAATCCCCTCCACCTGCTGACTCAGGTAAGCCACTGTCTCTGCAACTGGATTTGAGCCTCTGGGACCTTATGGGCTTGTCCTCAGTTTCTTTTCAGTTGGGCTGCCTGTCTTCGTTTTGATGAGGCTTCTGTTGCCTGTCTGCCCCCTGGGGAGCCACCTGGAATCTCATCCCTGTTCGGCCTTGTCTTTCTCCGTACTTGTCTGCTGCCCCATCTCTCCTTTTGTGGATCTCGAAAGTGTTTCCCACTTTACAGTAGAATACTATTTCTTATTGAGACACTGCACCATCTTATCCAAAAGTGCTTCAAATGAACGCATTGATAATCTAGCAGCAGGCCACGTAGTTAGCATAATTTCACGTGATAGCAATGAGTATTGATGATGTTGTACTACGTCTGTCACCCCTAACATGTGACAGGAGAATGTTTGTCCATTCAGTTGGTGAAGGTGTTGCCATATGTCTGGGTCCCTACCCAAGCTCATAACGGAAATACCAAACTTTAACTAGAGGTTAGTGAAAAGAAAACCGTAACTTGGTCCCAATTCAAACGTGCGAATACCAAGTGTGTTAGTCTATTCAGGCTTCACAAGAAAATTCCATAGATTAGATGGCTCATAAACAACAGCATTTACCTCCTCCCACTCTGAGACTAACTAGGACACGGCAGCGGTGAGCTGAGTGTACAGTGTGGGTTGTTTCCTGGTGGTTCACAGGTAGCAGTAACTTGTCCTTACCTGGTGAAATTAGTGAGCGATCTCTCTGAAGTTTACAAGAACTCTCGGCTCATTCCGGGGGCCTCAGCTCTCATGGTGCTGTTATTTTTCACAGGCCTCACATATTAATTCTATCAAACCAGGGGTTAGGATTTCAACATATGGATTTGGGAATGTGGGCCTTGAGTCTATAGCTTCTAGGTTTAAGAGCAACCCAGAACCCTGAAGACAGGAAATAGTGACGTTAGAGCAGGCAAGAGAATTACCCACAAATCGTGCTAAAACACAGTCTTCTGGGACCCATCCCCAGTGTCTGAATTAGGAGGGCTAGCTTGGGGCCAGAAAAAGAAATGTACATTTTGTACACATTCCCAATGCTGCTGCTGTTTGTCCAACTTTGAGAAAATTATTCTGGAAGAAAGTTATTCTGTGAAACTAGGGGATCCTGGCATCTCAGAGACTTTGTACCTGTTTTCAAATACGGCAGACGGTACTATTATTGTCAAAACTCAAATTTCACTCTGCATTAGAGAGCTGTTTGTCTCCAGTTAACTTCTCTGGGACTTTCATGCTGCTCTTTGGGAATGTGTGGAATTGCCTCACCCACCTTTCCTTTCCTTTCCTATGGTTACCACCCGTGACCAGATGGCTCTTGTGGAGATGTTTATGTTATGACAGACAGAAAATTGAGCCTGCTATATTTGTAAATTAGGGTGTAATAGCTCCATATATGTGTATCCTCCAGTGTCTCCAAGCCTCCATTCCCCATAACCCATACTTGCTGTGTTTTGTTCTTCTTGATGTGCTCAAATGTCCTTTGCGTGGGATCTCACTTATGAAGAGAAGCTGTGGAGAGAAAGATTGAAGACTCTTCTGGAGCTTTCTCTGAAGTATGTGGCTACTTCTCCTCTAGATGTATCTAGAAAATGCTTCTTACATCTCACTTGTCCAGACTGGATTACATCCTCACAGGTAAAAGTGTCATGTTCCGTAAACCAGAAGGCAACAAACCCTACAGGAAATCAGCATAGGAAAAAAGAGCAAATACGTTTTGGAAAACTGAATTTGGCAAATGCGCACTCCCACAACTTTGTAGTTTCTCCTTTATCTTACATTTTAAGCTAGCCAACAATTATGAATTAAATAACCTAAATATCCCTGAAAGGAGAGCCCTGACCGAACCCTTTGTATCAGAAAAATACAAATATAAACTCCATAAAAGACCATCATCATTCTCAGGGGTGAAGTCAGAAGGCCTTTGGCCGTAATAGCTGAGGGACTTTGCATCTAGAAACTCATCTTCGTGGGCCAGGTGGCATTTTAAAGCAAGTGACCATAGTGGCGTTCTAAGGGATAGGGTTACTACTAATCTAATCCAGTCTTGTGTGAGTATGTCTGTCATGGTTGGATTATGTTTTGGGGACAGGGGTCCAATATCTAAAATTAAGAGAGTTTATAGTTTTGATACTCTGTGAGGGGCTAGAAGTGGTTCTGAGTTTCCTGAACTGCATTATCCCACATTTGAGATAGCACTTCCACTCTTCTCAACTGTTTCAGCCCACTGTAAACTTTGACATGAAGCTTGAAGTGGGATGTGGGAAGATAAGTTGATGGTTCTGGTGCAGAACCCAGTTGTTTTAATGAAGTGAGAGAGGTGCCCTCTGATGTTTAGCTGCATGCTGCCCTCACACAGCTCACCCTGTCACGTCAGCATCACCCACTGAGCCCCCATCCTGTTCTAGCTCAAACATGTTTAAGGAACAAGGGCACTCCCTCACTGTCATCGATAAAGTGGCAACTAGTTGACCCCTTCCAAATGAAAAAGCAGAGGCTAGCTTCCCTCCTCAGTGGCTGCTAAGAAAGACCCAAAGCAGATTCCTGACAGCAATGCCCATCCTTCCCTTTCAGTTGGCTGCCCTTTTGGTTTCTGGTAGCACCCTTTTGAGCACAACCCTGGAATAAGCCCTTTTGCTTTGACTTGCTTATGTGAATGTCATGGAACATAAGATCAGAATGAAAGTTGTGTAGTATTCCATAGTGTAAATGTACCACAGTTTCTTTATCCATTCTTCTAGTATAGCAGGCTACCAAGAAGAGACTTGATACCCTATGAGCATATACAGGGGGAGGAGGCCCCCCTCAGTCACAGTCATAGGGGAGAAGAATAAGGGGAAAATGGAAGGGAGGGAGGAATGGGAGGATACAAGGGATGGGATAACAATTGATACGTAATATGAATAAATTAATAAAATAAAAAAAAAGAATCAAAGCTGTAGCTGAATCCCTGGCTGATCAAAACCTCACCCTCCATTGCCTTCCTGGCATGTTGGTGCAGCCCAGGAAGGAATAAGATTAGTTTTTGCCACCTGAGCTCTGGAAGCTGTTGGAGTTGCAACTCAGGATCTTTTCGTCAAGGCTGGAAATTGATAGACTGTTTCCTCAAGTACCTTCCAAGGTCTTGCAGCAACACACGGAGCTTAGAATCACCAAGGGTAATTCCTTTCTTCTTTATTAAATTTTTGCAGTTCGTTTGTTTGTGCCAGTCTTCAGAGGTTTGCTTTGTGCTCTACAAACTTTTATAACATGGTGGAAAACTCAGTTATCCTCAGCCACTTTTTGTCTCCAATGCACAAACATCAAAATGCTACAAGATATGTAAAGCCTACTTTTTATGTGCCTTTCCAGAAATTCTTTCATTTTCTTTTAATGCCTTAGTTTTGAACTTTGAGATCTCTCTCTCTCTCTCTCTCTCTCTCTCTCTCTCTCTCTCTATATATATATATATATATATATATATATATATATATATATATATATATTCTTTTTTTTTATAGGCTCTGTATATTCTTTATAGGCAGTAACCTATCTTTTTTCCACACAAAATTTGTTTTAACTCAGTGTATCCACCAAACAACAACAAATTGAGGAAAAGAAAAAGAAAAGAAACCCATAAGAGGAAAAAGCAAACCAACATACAAAAAACTCCAAAGATAAAATTAACAAACTAAAATATGGACTGAACCAGAATCAAAAACCTATGTGTATAAAGTAAAGGCATGACTGCTCCAAGATAAAGTTAAGGAGAAGACTTTTATTGTAGATATGAGCAAGAGCCAGAGGCATCTGGAAAAGTCCACAGCAGGGAGAGAAAGTAATAAAGCAAATATGGCCAGTAGACCAAACAAGACCATGGGGGAAGACAGGGTTAGGGGAAGAGTAAGAGAGAAATAGAAGAAGAGAGGAGAGGAGAGGGAGGGAAGGAGAGGGAGAGAGAGAATACACAAGACAGGAGACAAGAGAGAAGGGACCAAGAAAGTGCATGGCCGGCCAAAAGGGCAGGGTTATATGGGAATGAGATGCTGGGAAGGGAAGCCCTTGAGCTGGAGAAGCTTAGGTTAGAGTGCATGGTGGGAAGAGCTGAAAAGAGCCTCAGGTACCAAGTGAGTGAGCCAGGGAGCCCACAGGTGCTTCGCATTGCTAATAGGCACCACAGATGGCCATTTTATCCCAAGTCTCTTTTGGATCAGATGCTATAAGTAAGGACTCACAATGAGTCAAATGACCACATTGTAAGTTTTCTTTGTCCTGATCATGGATATTGGGTAAGAAAACTCCCCAGCATCCAGTCTGAGGCTTCCCAGCATCATTCCTTCGTAGCATCATATACTTGAATCCATCCAGTTTTTGCCCCCATACACAGATAGAGTAATGCCACAAGTATTTTTTTCAAGCCTTTAATACAAAAACAACAAATAAAGCAAAGTACCTGGGGCTACTCTACTGGTTTCCCTGGGCCAGTGACTTTCCAATGCATGGGGCATGAGGCCACAAAATGTCTAGTCAGTGAGGAGCAAACCAAGCTAGATAAATTATGTACTTTGGCCCGATTAGATCAATCTATTCATTCCATTCTTAAAGACTTACTCATTTAGAAATCTCCCTTAAAGCTGGTATTCTTGTTGCCATAGCTCTGTGCCATTACTAAATTCAGTTTAATTTGATGGGACTGAGGGATGGTGGAGGAGACAGGAGCTGGCTGAGGATCTGTGGAAATATAAAATGAATTTCAGTTGCTCCACAGTTTCACTGTCGATTCATTCAAGGACACAGGATTCACCATTTGATCTACGGAACGTGACATTTAATGAACACAAGAAAAATCTAGGTCAGTGAGTTAGAATAGAGCTTGAAAATGGTCTCTTTCTGCCTGCCAATTTAGGAGCAGCAGAGGCTGCTGTCTGCCCAATGTGCCGTGGCCATACTTGTCTCAGCTAGCCTCTGACTGCAGATGGTGTACCCTGTTTGGCTCTCGAGGTCAGCTCGGGGTAAAGAGATCTCATGACACAAGTTTGTACTCGGAGTCTAAGTACTGCCCGGCACTGGCTTCCACAGACACAGATGGAAATTGGTGAAACAGGTGCATGTCAAACTTGATATTAAAGCAGCTTAGCCCTTTGTTTAATGAGAGGGTGACCTCATGTTATATTACCTCATTAATCCTTTCAGACTTTAACATGGTTCTACTTTGAATGTGATGAAAGTGAAGGTCGCTATGAAGACGGTAAACACAACTTCCCCCCGTCAAGGGTTGGAAGAAAAAAGCCTTGAAGGTGCCAAGGGCCCACGGCCAGACCTTACTGAATTCATCTTGCAGTCTCTTTGCCACTGCTGCTATAAACACCCAGTTTAGTATCAGGCTGGGAATGGCCTTGGGCTGTGTGGCTGTGAGTCCCTTCCCTTCTTTCTGGATCAGTTTCAATAGGAACGTATAGATCTGCTTTTTTTGTTTTGTTTTGTTTTTGTTTTTACCCAGTAGAGACCCCACCCCATACAGCTGCAGAGACCTTTGTCCTATTCCCCTCAGGCCCTCTAACTGACTATTTAATTCTCCTTTCCTCAGGGTCCTTGTCCTAACCCTGTAGTCACTTCAGCTAGAAGGTTCTTTGGATCATCTCTCAAGAACTTAGACACAGGAAAACTCACCATCTGAGGGTTTCCAAAAGGTGCCCAGCATTTGGTGCCCTGGGTGAGAAGGAGAAAAAAAATGGTAAAACGTACACAAGCTTGTGGGCTGCCTGCTCGGCCAGCCTTCTGCTGTGCCAGTGACTCTGGCCATACTGTGGACCCTAGCCCTTGGGACATCTCCTTGGTATGGCTCAGTGTCAGGTTGCCTGGGACATTGCAGGCATCTCTCCAGGTGCAAAAGCCAGCCCTACTTCAAGCTGAGGAGATGCCATTAAATCATTTTCCTATTGCCTTTTAGACCAGCTTTGAATTATAAATAAGCCAAGAGCTTTAGAGTAGCCACAGTGCTGGCTGTAAGGTTATTTGCGTCCCCTCCTCTATCCCAATTCCCCTATGCCAACTTTCCCTTTTAGAAAACCCACAGGTTTCCAGGTCCCCTTCCTTTGTTGCCAGTGCCCATGCATTAGCACTTAGCAAAAGCGAAGCACATGGCCCCTCCTCCCCTTTCCTAATAGAAACACCATAGATAAAGAATGACAGGCTAATCTATTGCATATCCTTATTGTGCGGTTTTACATGAGGAGTCTCTGCAAACGGTAACTGCAGTACATTTGGGAGACTGTATGACTAGAATAGGCATACAGCTGGAGCGGAGATAAGGAAGCTGGAGACTAAGTTTACAGTAGCTATGAGAGATGGGAAGACCTGCTCTGTATATACTTGCTGTTTGCTCCAGTTTGTTAACTACCATGTGGAAAAGTCTTGTCTTATTTCTAGTCACCACAAGTCAGAATTTTATCATCTTCCAAAGAAGAAAAAAACAAACAAATAAAAAAAAAACCCAAAGGGTTAGGTCAACTAAATTATTTGACCAAAGGCCCATAGTAGGCAAGCCAGACCCTCTGTCTTAGTTTCTTGTTAAGAAACTTACTTCTCATATGGCCTCTATACTTAATTTCTCATGCCAAAGAAAGTCAGGAGGGTTTAAACTTTAAACTCTTTAAAAAAAAATTAAAGGAGCCTCACATCTTAAATTTCTTGTGAAAACCATGGAGCCAATAAACTTCTAAAGGTGAAGCAGCACACTGGAAGCAAGGCCGCCTTCTAGTAGAATAAGGGCTTTCCCACAGACATGACATGCTAAAATTAGAGTGTTTACTGTTCTCTCAGCTACATCATAAGGATATTTACTTCTCATCTTGCTTCTTGTAAGTCTAGAGGTGTCGTTGGTAATATAAATAAATAACACTCCTGGGGGTGACATGGACTTAAAACTCCATTTCTTTCTTCCTCACAATACTGTTTCACTGTGGAAAGAACTGAGTTTGTTTCTTTGGCTTTGTGGACTTGAAAATGTGGGAAGGGACTTGTTGGTAAAACAGAAAAGGGAGAAGGAACATTTATACGTTTGTAGGGTCTCTTCTATGACCTTAAAAATAGTACCTTCTACATTTTAACCAGATACAGTGACCTGAGTACAAGAACAGAGTAACTCAGCTGCTTAGCTAAGATTTGTTCATCGATGCACAATCTGTGGGCTGTTTTGTATTATGTCACCTTAGTCCATCACTAGGTTACATGTGTGAGTCTCTAAGTCTTGATAATTTGGCTAGTTTCTGGAAACGTTAGGAGTCATAGACACCTTTGTATCTAAAGAAGAAAAACTGACAGGAAAAGGATATTTCCCCAACTTTGCCTTAACAATAAGCACATTGGCCATGTCATCTCTCTTTTGATCTTGTCATGAGAGGCATCTAGAGTGGTAATATGGAAAAGAAATAACTGGAACATATCAAAGATATTTGTCAATTAAATGCTTGCTCTGTGCAGGCTTTCTTCTAAGCGGCATATGTTTGTTTCCGCAGGATACTGACAAAAGTGTCATGAACTATTCCAACATACACAGTTATGCAAAACTTAAAAATATGGGCAAATTCTGAGAAGTGCAATTTCATCATTCTGTGGACGTCGCAGAGTGCCTTCAACAGCAATTTTTGATGTAGGCCCATCACACTATATGGCCTCCTGATTCAATCATCAGACATGGCCAACACCTTGGATGGGCTGCTGCTAGTGCGATTTAGCATGCTATTTTATAACAAGCATTCTTTTATACAGAGGAATATACTCTAAAGTAATGGGAGTATGGTACAGCATATAAGCAAGTGACATAGTCACTCCTCATCATTATGGAGGGACTGCACAGCATATACTTTGAATACAACTGGCAATGCAGCAGGAGTGTTTCCACTAGCCTCACTGCAAAACACAGTAGTGTTTGTCTATGGCATTATGATGGCTTAAGACATCGTTAGGTAATGGGAATTTTTCACCTCCTTTATATTCTCATGGGACAACTTCTGTGTATATGTTCCATTGTTAGCCTAAATGCCATTATGCAGATCTTGGCTATGTATAAAATGCAACTGAATCCTACAGCATTACATCAATTACTTAAATGGCAGTGGTTCAAGAAGAAGAGTGATCCAGCAATAAGCTCCAGATATTTAGTGTCTAAGGATCAGACTGTGAACTCAGGTCACATTTCACAGAGAGGGTGGGTCTAGTGAACTTCAGGTGGTGAACTAACTTTTGTTTTCTTCCTTGTGTGGCATCAATAAGAGTGCTAGAATCTCAGACATCATTGACCTATACCTTGGGGCCCTGGGATCTAGGAATACCTGTCAATTTCTTCCCATCTGGTTGTCTGCTTGTTCAACTGGAAGAGTCTTTTTGAGCTAACTGTGATCCCAGGATGATGACGCCTCCCTTGGAATCCAGAGTTTCCTTTCAATAGATCACAGTAGGATTATACGTCATGGATGGTATGAAACCTGACAGAGAGGACAATGCCTGAGCTAGCAGACATGGCAACAGAGCCTTTTCTGTGTGTGGCTGACTCGTTCCTTAGAAGAGGCAGCAGTTCTTATTCTTTCCTTAGTATATATAAATCCACATGACAGGAACCCGGACAAGTCTCAGAGGTAGATGGTTTACTTGACATCTAGGGTTATCTGATTCTGCATTGTTGTCTTCCCTCAAGTCCACTGTTCTCAATGGTTTTGAGAAGAGAGCTTAATTAAACTATACTCACAACCACAATAGAACCTTCTATGGCAGTCTATATATTATACATTTTGACAACAGTCTCCTTAAAAATCTCTTTTTGAAGTGTTTGTGTGCTAATTCTTTTAAGGAGCTCTCTGAGCTAGACCCATCTCCCCATGACACATTCACATCTAAAAATATTGCACTGGGAACCAGGGAAGAAGTGACAAGATGGCTTAATCAGGTCTGCACCGTCTTCATCACCAGGGCAAAAAAAAAAAAAAACCAGAGAAACGCAATCACATACAATTTGCAGCATTATTTTGTCATGGAGTCCTCTTTTATCCCGGCTTTGTTCCCCACACTCATGGCATTACATGCATGAAATGCTTTCTTCCGATCCTGTTTTCTAGCACATTGTGTTCTGTCTTGTTACATCTAGTAACGTTTGATGTGACTTGACTTGGGTGTTCTGTAATTCAACCTGATTAATAGAAACACCCAGGACTACCTTGGTGGATTGTGGATGCAGAGCTGGGGTTTAGGGAAGCAGGGTGCTTTTTGACAGTTGCAATTTGGTAACCAGCAAATGACAAGGGGAGAGTTATCTTCATAAAATGTGAGAATGTTCTATTTATTGTTTTATTTCCCCCACTACTGATTACCTGGTCAGGAAAGCCTGGCATGAATCTTTCAGTTGCAGACATTTTAAATAGCTGTATTTTATGCCTCTGGTATTAACAAGATCTACAACAAGATGAAATGCATAGCTCCTTGTTCATAATTATGAGGAGTTTTAATTTCAAGTTGACAACACTGTGGCATTTAGTGAAGCATGCGGTCTTTATGCTAGTGGGCCTCCGTGTGATTGGACAGGTCACATGCTGGTGAAGCTGGCCTTGTGTCGGCACCTCAGGCACACAGATTGCTCTCAGGCTTGGAATCATATGCAGGGGTGTTCTTGTCTTTAGAAAATGTACCCTGCATGATGGTGCACATTTCTGATGATGGCTTATCGTGCCAGACACAAGAGGGAGAAGAGGAACATCATTATAGCTGCATTCAGGGATATTTCAATCGGTGCTGATTGCTACTTCTCCTTAAAGCACAGCAATTTGTCGCGCGCAGATTCTGTAGTGGCGAGGACAGCGCCCACTGCTATTTCCTACCTCTGTCTACCTCCCTCTCCTCCCTGCCACAGTGCTTTTATTCCTTTCCTTCTGTTTTGGATTGGCACATAATGCTTAGGGCAAAAGATTGCCTCCCCTCCATTTTTACATTCCTGCTTTTATTCCAAGATGAATCTCCTGGCTTCATTTTCTTTTATTGGTCTCCTGTACAATGACAACAGCAGCATACTGCCCAATTAATTGGTAGAATTTATGAACTCTGAGAACTGACCTCTTTTCTTTGAGCTGCAAGGTGTGCGTTGATGTGTGCGTGTCTTTATGCACATCTCCATCCAAACACATTTTGTAAGCTGCAAATGAACCAGAACAAAGTCATTTGCTACATAAACACATGGCTTTGCAATTTGCTGAAATTTCTAAAAGTGCAGTGTACATAAAACAGGAAGGAAAAAAAAAAAAAAAAGAAAGAAAGAAAATGGAAACAAAAGAGACCTTACAGACCAAATATTTTCTTCCTCAGGCAGATTGGAATAATGGATTGAGATCTCCAGTTTCAAAACAAGTTAAGTAAAAGTGCTTTAAATCCTAAAAGATTCCTTCCCTCCACGAATGAGGTCCCAGGTCCTCTCAGAATCAACAACATTTTAACAGCAGCTGGTACCAGATGCCCTGCACCACACTGCCTTTGATGCCTCTGGATATCTAAAAAAGAAATTACCCAATTAAGATGTAATGGCTCTCCAGTCTTTCCAGGCTATGAGTAAGAAGAGTATTTACAACCACAGCGCACAATAATTTTATCCAGTTATATCAAACCAGCTAGGCTAAGTCAGCCCTGCCCTGATGATCTCAGAGGTGCACATTTATACGGAGACAAGGGAGCAGTCTGAGGGTTGGATAGATAGAGCTGACGGCAAGCCAGTGAGATTTAGGGAGGTGTTCACTGGATACAGGCTTGGGGTGATGAGGTCTGGGGTGGAGTGGCAACGTCGAAACTTTACCCAAGCTGATAAGATACCTGTCCCCAAGAAGAATCTGCTGACAAAAGTAATGCAATTCTAAGGGGGAGCATCTTCTAGGCCACAGAACAGGCATTTTCAAGCATAATAAAAACATAACTAATTTTAAGAAATTCTAATGTTTGGGCTGTTTCTCAGTGCTTGCTTTTAATTACATTTTATGTTCGTGAACTTACCTGAAGAAATTGATTTCCTTTTCAAAACGTGAGTCTTCTTCCTGTATAAACACTGAAGGCCTCAGACAGCACCAAAACAGGACTTTCTAGCCCTTCAAAGGCTAGGCATAAGGTGGGAATGTGGGCAGGTAGCCTGAAGGTTTTTCAGGCCCTCATCTCCTGTCTCCTTCCTACTCTTGTTTGCCTGCCTTAAGGGGTGGGGGGAGTCACAGAACTGGTAAGTAGAAAGGCCTTGGAGCCTCCAATACACAGAGACTTTTGGCCTTTTCTGTTTGATAAGAACAAGAGCAAACATTCGACTAATCTGTGTCCTACACATCCTCCCCGCCCCTCCCTGCCAAGAGGGACAGAAGTGAAAGCCTCTGAAAGGTGGAGGGGAAAATGATGTACGCTCCAGGGTCTCTGTCTAACTGTAGCAAGGAATGTGTCTGAGTGCAGGCAGACGTCAGGAAGTGAAAAGCTCAGCACAGAGGCAGAAGGTGCTTCACCAGTGCAGCCTAAAGGGGGTTTGACTTCTTGTCAGGCAGTCTTGCTAGCCTGCATTTTAAAATTAACATTTCCTGAGCCGTCTCTGGACAATCAGGAGTCAGTCCCATTAGTCACATGTGACTGTCAGTGGAAGATGTACACCAGATTCCAAAAGTTTACTTTGAAAAAGAGATGGGAAACAAGACGTTTATGTCAATTTCCAGGTGACATCTTAATATTTCAGGTAAATTTGGAGAGTAAGAAAATTTATAAAATCAATTGCACCTGTTATTTTTAAGCGTTTTAATGAGGCTATAAGAAAAAATAAGTTGGATGGCATGCGTAGCTTGCATTATTGAGGCCAAACAGTACCTCTCTAAATTTTTCAGTCCCTAAAGTGTGTAAACAAGGTAAGTTGCCAAGGGGTAGTCTTCTCTCCATGTGTATAATCATTGGATCTTAACTGCAATAATTGCCCTAGCACCTCTCACTTAATTTTGCCAACCCAGAAAGAAGTGACACATTCCAGAAAGGACTATCTACACTTACCAGTTCTTCCATGTCCTGTTATCCCACAAAGAAACTATATTTACAAGGCCCTGGCTCCTGGGAGCTCTCTCATCTCTCTTAAAATATGAGTGATTGAGCACAAAATGAGAGCTACTCTTTTTTTTTTTTTTTTTTTTTTGTCATCTTCCAAGCAGGTGGTGTTATATGCCAGGCTCTTTACGCAGGGAGGCCAGGACAGAAACAGGAGAGAAGAGATAGGGCAAAGGCAAAAGAAAACCTCTTCCCTAAAGGCCCCCCACGTGCTCAGAAACATATAGAGTGGAACAAGGTATTTCATGTCAGTATGTGTTCATTTTCTAAAACCCCCACAAAGCTCTTATTAAAGACAGAATGAGACGCTATCAATACTGTCCTCTAGTATTTGTCCATCTTCATAATGTAGGAAATCAGGGAAAGAACCGAGCCCTGCTTCCATATGGCTGCTTTTGACGCTATTGTGACTTGAGTAGCTTTATTTCCACTTATAAATGGGGAAACTGACATTCTTCAGGGCAAGCAGAGACTGCACCCCACTCTCAGGACTGTGACCCAGCAGGATGTGACCTCTGCTCACTTGAGCTTGTCACTTGGCTGCTCCCTCTCAAAGCTACTTCAAGGAATTTGTCCCCCAAACTCTTTAAGAGACATAAGAACAAGTATGCTTTTGAGAGAGTACTCATGTGACCCCAGCACTTATCATAGCGTGGTCACTTGAAATCAGTTGGATTCACTCCTGGAGATGGATGTGATGTGGAGTAGATCTTGCTGTGAGCCAACTGAGGTCCAACTGGGGGACTCTTCTAGATCACTGGACTGTTTCCACAAGATTGGATGTTATAGGCCTGAGATAGGCTGCAAATTGCTATTTCTCACTAGCTCTTGGTGGTTCCTGTTGCTACTGGTCTAGGTGCCACAGTGCTGCTTTAGGGAGCTATAACATGTCAGCATCACAGGAATGAGGGTCATAAACATGCGGGAGTGAGAAAAGTTCTATAAAAACTGCATGTTTAAAAGTTAAGATTTTAGTCAAAGGGATTTGAGGGATCAATATACTTTACATCAATGAATCTGTGGGATGTAGAGAATTTGAAAAAAGAAAAGAGAAGGCAAGAGAAAGTACAAGACTGTGGAGAAGAGGAGAGAGAGGCAGAGGGGAGGAGACAGGGAAGGGAGGGAGACAGGGAGAGAGAGAAAGAGAGAGAGAGAGAGAGAGAGAGAGAGAGAGAGAGAGAGAGAGAGAGAGACACAGAGACACAGAGACACAGAGAGACAGAGAAACCTTAGATAGCTAGCTTTCCAGAGAAGAGTGACAGAGTAAATCGATACCAGTTTCCTGTTGTATACATATTAAAAATCATCAAACAATAAAAAGGTCATTAGTTAGCTATTTAAATGTTTGCAGTGTTTCACTGATAAAGGGCAACGACCATTGATCATCATGGTTGAAGTCATTTAAAATTGTCTAAATACACAATTAACCCAATCGGCAATGTGGGCAGACTCTAATGCAGTGGCCAGGCTGTAGGACTTCACACGAGCCTTTACAACATTGCAAGTGGAGCCAATACTCAGGGAAAGCAGTTGGCTAGAGAGACCTTTCCCATGACATAAATGCCAATGAAGTGAAGTCGATCGCCTGGCCCCAACCCAGCCAGAGGGACCGAGTTTCTATGTCCAATGAACTCTCCTCTCCTCTGTTCATTTCTTTGGCATACTCTCACTTACTTCTTTTTCCTATTCCAGATTTTCAAAAAAAATGCCATAGGATGACGAATATTATGTAGGAATGGTCACAATTTAAATTACCCCAAGCACATTAACAAAAGCCTTTGCTTTAAAAAAAATGACTCTCTGGTATCAAATGCAGGACAAGTGAACATTTCAAACAAATGGGTTTTTGAGGCATTAAGTTGTTCAATGTGACACAATGAAACAGTTTAGTAATTACAAAGCAGCATGCCTCTTGGGAGAGTAATTTTCCACTAAGAGGAGGGCAAGGCCCAGCTGTAGAGGCAAGACTGCAATGGCTAGCTGTGGGCAGGGGTGTGAGCTGGCACCACAGTACTCACTGCCCACATGTCCTCCCGCACAACCTCAGCATGATTTTAGGCTGAGCTGCCTTCTACCCTGCTCAGTTAAAAGTTGGAAGGAGTGCAGCCGTAGAAAGCTATGGCTAGCACATTTTTTTTATGAGCAAAATTTATGGAGTAATGTATCTACTTTTAGCATGACTATTGTTAAACTTGAAGATCAAGCAAAGTGACACCAGGTATATTGCTTTATCAATTGGATTCGTTCGAATGAAAAATGCTGATCGGGCCCTGTCTCTCCCTTGGGTGCTGAAACCTTACTTCAACTCTTGAATGGTCGATACATAAAAGTCAAATTCATTATAATTTGTAGCTTTTTTTTTCTTGAAGAAGCACAGGGTTCTCAGTACATCAATATCAACTCTTAAATCCACATCGAATGGAGAGGGCACAGCACAGTAATTCAATCTCTTTACACTTAATATGGTCAGGAAGGGAGAATGAAAACAGCCTCTTGTAAAATGATGGAAAAAACAGGATGCAATCACTCTGATGGAGCAGTGCAAAGGAGTCATTTTACACCAGCCGTTACCAGGGCAACAAAATACAGTGAGCCCTATACATCTAACAGGTGACATTTTAGCTAAGAAATTGCTTCTTTGGTATTTTTTCTGTCTATGAAAAACAATGTTACTGACGTTTTCCCTTGTCATGTACTATAGGGCAACATGTTCCTGCTGACAGACCCATAATGGAAAAATAGAGCAGTTAAATAGTATTTGAGTCTAACTTTTTGGATATATGCTAATATGTTCCTTTAAGGGTTTCATACACTTTCAAATGTCCAGGAAATTCAAGGGACTAAAACCTCTGCATTGGTCATGCATGCAAATTGGGTTTTAGATAAGGAAAAAAAAATACTTAACACCAGTTCCCAGTATAGCATGAAATCATAAACACACTTTAAATAAAAGAGTCATTATTACCATATCATATCATAAGATTTACCTGTGGTGTAAACTTTATATTATTTCTATATGTCTTATCAACTAAAAGAAAAGCCACAGTCGTGGTTCACACCTGTAATTTCAGCACCTGAGAAGCAAAGTCAGTCTGGACTCCATACTAAGTCTCAGGCCAGCACAGGTTACCAAATGAGATCCTGCCTCAGAGAGACAAAAAGGAAGCAGGCAAAAACAAACAAACAAACAAACAGAAACCAGAAAACAAAACCAACAACACAACATGGCAGAATGGTATTTTATTTTGTTACTTCAGTAATAATCTATCATCAAAAAAATGTAAGAAATATTTTTTTTTCTAAAGAAATCTTGTTAAGACACACCAAAACAAAGGATGAGATCAAATATACTAAGGAGAATCTTTGTGCTTGTATGTACCTCTGTGTCTAGGAAGGGAGGCAAAATAGAAGGCCAGATAATGACTTTTAAAGTAGATCTGTGGGTCCTTTCTTCCTCCTTTTGGTGCCATCCCTTCAAGCTGACCATCATCTTGTGATTTCCCATCAACTCCAGAACCCGTCTCTACTCCAGCTGCCACTTGGCTTGGACGCTGCAACTCCAGAGCCACTACATGTGGCTGGAACTCTAACCTGCTGTCTATAAGAGATCTCTCAGTATCCACACTTTAGTAGGCTCAGATCGTAAGAACAGCAACCAAAGAATGTAGCACCCACCAAGAAAGGAAACACCAGATAGCTACACCAAAAGAGAAAACCAAGCATCATTCCTCAGGTACTATAACCTAGCATAAAACATAAACAGGATTAACCAAGATATTATGACTTCCTCAGAAGACAGCAACTCTGGCTCCGAGAAAAGGTATTTAGTTGAAGTACAAGACAGGGACTTTAAAATAGTGATTATGAATGTGTTCAAGGATTTTAAAGAGGGTATGAAAAATGCTTAATGATTTACAGAAACAGGTGAAAACAGAAACAGTTGCATCAAATACTGAAAATAATTCAAGATATGAAAGTAGAATTTAACAAAAAAACAGAATCACTAAAGAAAAGCCAAACTGAAATTAACTTAAAATGAAAAATCTCAGGAATTCAAATAAAAAGCCCAGAGGTAAGCCTCACCAATAGACTAAATAAAGTAGAAGAGAGAATTTGAGTGTTAAAGACAAGCTGGAAGAAATAGTTCAGTCAAGCAAAATGTTAAATCTAAAAAATTCAGACAAAAATATCTAGGGAATTTGGGACACTATAAGAAGACCAAACTCAGAAATAATGGGTATAGAGGAAAGAAAGGAAACCTGGTCAATGTCATAGAAAATATTTTTAACAAAAATCATAGCCCAGGTGTGGTGACGCACGCCTTTAATCTCAGCACTCAGGAGGCAGAGGCAGGTGGATCGCTGTGAGATCAAAGGCAGCCTGGTCTACAAAGTGAGTCCAGGATGGCCAAGGCTACACAGAGAAACCCTGTCTTGAAACACCCCCCCCCAAAAACAAAAACAAAAAAACCCCACAAAAATCATAGAAGAAAAATTACCTATTTAAAGGAAAAGATGCCTACCAAGGTATAAGAGACAAACAGAATGCCAAACAGAAGAGGTTAGAAAGGAAACTCCCCAGGACATATAATAATCAAAACACTAAACGTACAGAACAAAGAAAGGATATTACAAGCGTCAAGGGAAAAAGACCAAGTCACATATAAATACAGGTCCGTTTATAATAGAATAACATCTGTTTTTGTTTTGTTTTAATGGAGACCCTGAAAGCTGTAAGGGCCTCGATGGATGTTCTACAAATTCTGAGAGATCAGAGATACCAACCCAGACTACTGTACCCAGCAAAGCTATCAATCACAATTGATGGAGAAATAAAATAAAAAATGAAAGCAATTTCTCTCCACCAATCCAGCTCTTCAGAATGCACTGAAAGGAAAACTTCAGTCAGAAAAGGCTAACTGCACCAAAACTGACACAAAATTTAAATAATCCCCAAGCAATCAGTAAAAAAAAAAAAAAAAAAAAAAAAAAAAACCTATCACAATAAAATAACAGGAATTAAGAAACACTACTCAATAATAACTCTAATTAACTGATGAATGGATAATGAAAATGTGCAACATTTATACAATATTATTCAATTGTTAAGTAAAATAAAATTGTGAAATTCACAGGTAAATGGATGGAACTAGAAGTGAGGTAACTCAGAATCAGAAAGACAAACACTTAATATTTTTCATGTGGTTGTTAACTTTTAAGCTTTATGTATGTGTAATTTAATTAGAATAAACATAACGTTTAGGTAACTAGTAAGGGACCAGGGTGGGAGGAGGGACTCTTTCATTGAAGAAAACCAAAATACAGTGTTCTAAAGAGATAAAGTGGAAACAAGAATTGGAGGAATGCGTAGGGAGGGGAATAGAAGGACAGGGTAAAGAAGGGAATATGAAGAGAGGCAACTAACGCTAAAGGTCTCTCAAAAAGCCATATGGAAACCCACTTCTATAGAGACTTCCTAAGATATATACATCTATGGATGAAACAAATTTAATTGGAGTCACTGTATAATGGCAGAGGCGTCTTATTCCACCAAGTTAAACCTCAGGTGCCACGAATATTGCATCTTCAGGAGTCACTGGACATTTCAGACCATATGTCTAACATCACAGGCTGTTGCCAAGGGTGTTAGCTCCCTTCTATAGAGCGACAGTAAAGCCCCATTGCTGAAGACACCACTTACTCTCTGTTATCCAGTATGGAGAAAATGATCTTCTGCCTGACTAGAAGCTTCACCACTCCTGACTAGCATTCATGGTGCTAGAAGGTACTGTGCACACCACCAGAGGAGAAAAGTACTCAATGCTACCCAGCTACGGACCCTGCAATTTACAACAGCTAACAGCTTGCAAGATACACAAGTGCAATAGTGGCACAAATGTTATAGGATTAGCCAAGAATATTTGATTGGATTTAAGGCAGATATCATGAAACAACCTATACACAGCACTGCTAAGGTCAAGAACTTGAAATTAGCTAGGTCATGAGCCCTACTAAAAAACCCACTTCTATTTGTTCTGCTAAGTGAAAATATCATAAAATGGTTTCAAAGGACATATTCCTATACCCTTAGATCAATGCTTTGCTCAGCCCTCAGAGGCCCACAACTGAAAAATTAGCAGACAGAGGCTTTGGAGTGCTCAATCCTAAATGCGATGTCTTATCAAACCTTACCATCAAAACTCAGGGACATATGCAGAAGAGGATACAAAAAAATAGTAAAGACTAGAGGTGATGGAGGACTTCCATGAGAACAGCACCATTCTGATACAACAGGATTGACCCATGTGTGAACTTATAGAGGCTGTGCCAGTACACACCACACCTGCGCAAGTTCACACCACACAAAATACCACTATCTAAAAAGGGAAATGCTCACAGAATCTCACCCCTAGCCAATAAGCTATTTGCAATTGAAAACTGCTAGAAAGAGGAAATTAATTTTCTCCAATGGAACGTCGCTGAGTATATCAACCACACTATGCCCAAGATAATATAAAACAAAGTCTATGGTTTTTGTGTTTGAATTGTTTTAATCTTACTGAATTGTTTTAATTTGCTCCTGTGTGTGTGTGTGTGTGTGTGTGTGTGTGTGTGTGAGAGAGAGAGAGAGAGAGAGAGAGAGAGAGAGAGAGAGAGAGAGAGAGAGAGAGAGAGACTGACTCACCCAAGAAACACATGATTACAAATCAGATTGGCTATAATAAGACTTAATTATACAAAATAACACATTTCTTTTGAGAAAGGGAAATGATTGGGCACAACGATAAGAAGAAATTAGACTGCTTTGCACTGTTTCCACACCATGTTCCTCTCATCCTCTGCGATGTGGTTTCCCATCACTGTGCAGTTGTGTCCAGTGGCTCATCCTCACATGAAAAGTCTTCTCCGTGTGTTTAGATGTGCCATGCCATCTGAAGGCACATTCTGTGACCCTGACCCAGTGTGTGTGTCTGTGTGTGTGTGTGTGTGTGTGTGTGTGTGTGTGTGTGTGTGTGTGTGTTAAGATTACTGAGAGGCGGTAGCTCGTGGTTCAGTGTGTGTGCAGCTTAGCAGTGTGTTTAGAACCACACTGTGAAAGGCAGGGTTGATAACCACTTGAGAAGTTGCAAAGCAATTAAGGAATTAAAATACTTAGAAAGTTAAAATGTTAAAAGGTATGTAATGACAAGTAAATGAAAAGCAATTTTCCTTCAGAACTGTAAGTAGAAGTTTACAGACGAGTATTTGTATTTTCTGAAGTTTAAACCATTGACTCTTCGATCTGAATACTTGATTCAGAAGCTTTGAGAAACTTTAACTTTGAGCCTTAAAATGTGAGAGATTTCATAAAAGAAACACACACACACACAGAGACAGACACAGAAAGTAATCTATACAACAGAAAGATTCTATTCAGATAAAAATCTAACCAGAACTTGGAGCAGAGATACAAATGCTAAAATAACTCCTATCACATAACAGGACATTTTAAATTTATTAACGTAAAAATTTGCAAGCAGATTTTCGTGTTAGTATACATCCTTGGCATGCCTAGCTTTTTATCCCGCGTTGTATTTTGTATGAAAGTGTATGTGGCTTTGGTACAGGTAATACTATGGTGTCTGCATTATTTCATTAGCTGTGTAGATTGCCATTGCATGTATGATTGACACCTAAGCTTTCTTTCTTACATTTCTCCCAAAAGAAAAAAAATTCTTGATGGGTATGAGCTAGATCAATTTGCTTTGACTTTTGATCGCAATCAGAAGCTACCAGCCCCAGGGAGTTAAACCTGCCAGCACTTTCCTTTGGGACTCACACCTCAGTTCTGGGAAGGTCCCTCCCTTTCTGCAGCTATGGTATAAACTCACCACTTTTTCATTTCAGTTTGGTTTTAATACCTGACTTTTACCCTCTGTAACTTGCCTGTAAATGATTATGTATTCTGTAAAGAATGTATTTATAAAATGCTTTTTCTTTACCAATCTATAACTAGTTTCCTTTCTTTGTTGATTATTTTTCCTGTGTTCTTTTCTGATTTTCCTTTCTTTGTTGCTGTCGTTTGTGAGGCAGTGCCACTATGTAGGCCAGAGTGGCCTGAAAGTCTTGATTCTCCTCCTTGATTTTGCCTCCTGAGTGTGAGGGTCACAGGTGTGAGCCACCACATGGAAAGTGAGTCACGACAAGTGTTCTCACAACTGATTCATTAAACAATTTGTTTTTCTATTGATTCTGATATCAGCGGCACTATATTAGATGGTAGCACAGTGTAAGGCATTTTCTGAACAGTCAGCTGTACTCAGTTCAGTCACTAATGTGTTAAAAGCAGAAGCGGGCAGAAATCCCGAGCGAGGTGACAGATTTCTTTCATGTGCTGAACTGAAAGCCCCATCATTGAATGAGAATCTAAAGATCATTCACTTAGGTTTTCTTTTTTTTTTTTTTTTTCTCTTTTGGGTGGTTTCCTGGACAATCATTTATTGTGCAAATCTCAGCTTAGGTTTGTAAAGAGTGGCGAAGAGATCCAGCCTACCTCAGGTTTTTTTTTGTTGTTGTTGTTTTTTGTTTTTTGTGGTTTTTTTTTTTTTGAAATGTACAGATTTTCTACAATATCAGTTTAATCACATATTTTGAAAAAAATGATAGTGTAGAAAATATGTATAAAATACCCGCACTAATTCTCTGATGAGCTGTACATTAATCTGACCACTGTTAGTCTGGATAAACTGCCAACACTTCCAGTGTAGGGAGGGTGCTGCTGTTTGATTATGGTTGTTCAATGCATCTGAAACGGAATGAGTAAGAGGCGGAAGAGGGAAGGCGGAGACTCGGGGAAAATAATTCAATGCCTCCAAACCATTAACATTTAGGAATGGGTTTTGCGACTTTTCATTTTCAGAGAGGAGAAGGCAGCAATGCTCATGAGGGGAAATGGAAGTGGAAATACGTAACCTTTAATCTGGACTCAGAAATGTATGAAATAGGCTCTCTATGTACAAGCTCCATATCTGTGGAGTCAGACAGCAAAGGATAGTATCTAAAAAATTCTAGAAGGTTCCAACCTGTAAACTTTCCCTTGATTGACCCTGAGCACTATTTTGAATGGTCGTGAATGAAGTGAGGAGTGGGACACCCTGTGAAAGACTCCCCCATTTCGAGAGCCTCGCTCTCTCCACACTACACTATAACCATTCTTTCCATAGCATCCACATTATATTACAGACATTAAGTAACCCAGGGATGACTAAGGCATATGGAATATTATATGCAAATAATAAATAATATGCAAATACTGTTTAATTTATATAAGACACTTGAACATTAGCAGATTTTCATATCCGCAGGAGGCCTCGGAGCCTATGCCCCATAGATAAAAGGAGAGACAGCTGCACAAATAAGAAGGGTTCCAGTAACAGTACGTTTTTATGTTGGCAATTTTGTTCCAGTAAATTATATAAAGAATGCAAGTTTTACTTTTTAATTTTATAGTAATATATAATTAGTCGTATTAATAATTGCAAAGAACAAGAAACAATTGTTCAAAACTTGATGAACTTTCCCCCCCTTTATTTCATCTGTTCAACAAGTCCCTCCGCATGGATTCTGAGGAGAGATGGGTCAGTCTCTGATGACTGTCCCTGTTGCTTGTTCAGGCATGCTGATGAAGTGATGCTATGATTGGCAGATCAGCTGCTGCCCCATGTACTCTACCGAGTCTAGTGTAACTGCCTTGACTCCCTACAAGGCTTCACGAAGTCCAACTGCTTATCATTCTTCCTGCACCGCTGTTCTCAAAACTCAAACTCATGGCGAACTCATGATGGAATATTAAGATTCTTTGCTAAGTTATTTGATAGCATGTTAGAACTAGGTGTGAGCAAAGGGTAGTGGTTGGGGGGAGATTTTCAAACTATGTTGACTTCCAATTATAAGAACAATGAAAAAGAAAATCAGCATTCACTGAGATTAATAAAATGGCTTAAAATACAGTGAGAAAGAAACCAACCACACAGAGATAACCTGAGCTCAGGGAGGCTTGTGGAAACTGAAGCATCAACCGAAGACCATGCACAGACTGGATCTAGGTCCCACACATATGCAGCTGATGGGTACCTTGGTCTTCATTTAGGTCCCTGAGTAAGGAGAGTGGGGCCTGACTCTGTTGCATACTTCTTTGTCATTTCCCTCCGGCAGGGCTACCTCCCCAGGCCACCAAGGAGGAGGGTGCTCTCAGTCCTGATGTACCTTGATGTGCTGGGGTGGGTTGTTGGGGAGTGCTCCCCTTTTCTGAGAGGTAGGGGAGGAGGGATAGGGGGAAGAGGAAGGGATGGTGGGACTGGGAAGAGAGGAGGGAGGGGGCTACAATTGGGATACAAAGTGAGTGAATAAATAAAGAAATAAATAGGGATATAAAGTAAATAAATAAATAAATGAATGAATAAATAAATTAATTAATTAATAAAAAGGTAACCAAGTCTCGAGTCAAGAAAGACCATGCAGCTGCCAGATAAGCTTGTCCAGAACACCCAAATCCCTCTTTTTCTTCCATGGTTGTCTTCATATCTCCAAGATTTATCCTGAGTACTCAAAGGTCTTTTTACTCTCCCTTTCCTGGCTCATGGCAAACTAATACAAGCAGTACACCATGTAGCTACCTACATACACTGCCTTGCTTCTTCTACATTAAGGAAATAAAAAAAATTAAAAAGAAAAGAAAGGAGGTACCAATAGACCAGGAAGGAAAAAAGCTTGCTCCTCTGGACTGAGAAATAAGAATGCTCTTTTGGGCACACACCATTCCCAGGAGGCCTGAGTCCTCCCAGAAGGGTAAATAAAGTAAGTTTACAACTCCTACCACTTTTTTTTTAGGGACAATGTGAGGATTGATTTGTCTCTGGAAGTTTCAGATAAGTCCTTAGGAACTTCTTTAAATTTACCTGTACCACTTAGTGCAAACTTACCACACAGTGCATGACACCATATTTAAATAAAACTGTGAATTCAGTAACAGTGTAGGACTAGTGCCTCAGTTTTTGTTATCTGCTGCCTTAAATACAGTCTGCCTTGTGGGAAAAATAACTTTTCAATTTAAGCTGAGGAATCCTGAGTCTCTAAGGCTTATTCAAGTCTCTTCTTCAAGTTTTCATCAGCAACTTAATGAAGTCCTCTTTGTATTATAATCTATGACTACTTTCTCTAAATCCCCACTGGATAGATTCTAAATATCCTAACCTAAAGCTTTTTCTTTCTTTCTTTCTTTCTTTCTTTCTTTCTTTCTTTCTTTCTTTCTTTCTTTTTTTTTTTTAACAGTTCATTACTACTTCCTTGGTAAGTAATAGGATTTAAGTATAGAACACACCCCACCCCAAACACACAGAAAAATGTCTAGTCCTATACTGACAGTAGGCACTTATTGGTTGATGTACTTACCTTGCTGCTAGTATGGCTTTGGCTTTCCCTTCATTAAGATTCTTTTTCCCCCTCCTATTAAAGTGATGGTAATAAAAGTGACTGCTACATAGTTTGCTGCACACGTTAAGAGAAGACATACATATAAAGTATATGGTACCATGCCTAGTGTATAAGTGCTCCGTGGAATGTGGACTGGTATTGCAATTATTAGCAAAACTAACATATTCCCCAACTTTGGGAACTTTGAACAGACCTTTAGATTGTTTACAATGTTTGTTACTTAACATCCTGCTACCAGGAAAAAGATGTAAATGAAGGCTGTTAGGCCTAGATGGACATTTAAAAATATATATTATCAAAGAAAATAGTAATGTATAGTATGCTCAGTCTCCATCTCTTCATAAAAGTAATGGTGAAACTATTGGCATTTTTTTTTTTAATGAATCACTTTCTCAGGACTCTGAAAACAAAAATGTATAGCAATGTGTCCTAGTTGCGTTCTTATGCTCTGATAAACACCATGACCAAAAGCATGTTGGAGTAGAAAGGTTTATTGCGTCTTACACATTATATACTGTATCATGAAGGGAAGTCAAAACAGGAGATCAAGGAAGAAATCTGGAGGCAGGAGTTGAAGCAGAGGCCACGGAGGAGTGCTGCTTACCGGCGTGCTCCCCATGGCTTGCTCAGTTTGCTTTCTTATATGCCCCAAACAACGTTCCCAAGGGGTAAGACTACCCACAGAGGAGTAGGACCTGCCACATCAATCCTTAATCAGATACATGCCCCCACAGACTTGCCTACAGGCAAATCTGATGGACGAATGTCCTCAATTGAGTTCCCTCTTCCCAGATGACTCTAGCCTGTATCAAGTTGGCAAACAAAAGAAAATAAACAAACAAAAGCCCCAAATAAGTCAGCACACAATACAAGAATAATTAATTTAAGAAAAGTAGTAAACCATCAAGAAGAAGAGGAATTTTTGTTTCGTTTCCTCTTACTGTGGCCTTGCTCTCTTATCATCTTGGTGGAAGTAAAAAAAAAAAAAAAAAAAATTACAACTCAGATTCCTAACAGCTGCTCTGAGGTAGCAGGTGCTTCCTGAGGCAATGGACAGCTGTGCAGACAAAGCAGCGACTACTCAAGAAGCCTGGGAGAAAGGGCTGAGCAACGAGAAGGTTTAAGGAATAAACGCTTGGGAGAACTCTGGTCTCTACGTTAGAATCTAGAAGCCACAGGCAGGCCCAGGCCGTTCATATCCTTGGTAAGCGTTTGCCAGGGTTGTGAGCTCTCTCCTCTGGTTGCCTTTGGGTCTCTTCATACACAAAAATGGTGGATGACCACCTCTTCAGAAAATGTTGATGACATGTCCTAAAGCACATAGGGACTCCTTTTGAGAATAGGATCAGTTACTTGTTTTCGTGAATTCTTCAAAATCATTTAAGGAAACTCTCTTCTAAGCCAGTAGCCCTCAACCTTCCTACTGCTGTGACCCTTTAATACAGTTCCCCATGTTGATGTGACGTCCAACCATAAAAGTATTCTGTTGCCACTCCACAACTGTAAGTTTGCTACTGTTATGGATCACAATATAAATATACAATATGCAGGATGTCTGATATGTGCCTCCCCTCCCGTGAAAGTGTTGTTTGACCTCCCCTAAGGGCGTCATGACCCACAGCTTGAGAACCTAAGCCTTTGCCTGTTAAGCCAGTGGAGCAGATACTCCAGTGGTTACCCACAATAGACAATAGCATTTACAAACTATTCCTGGAAAGTTATTAAATAAAAATGGCCATAATACACAGTAAGGCCAATTAAGTATGAGGAAATACGGTTTTCATAAGTTTCACACCAAAATGTTAGAATTCTGAGGCATGATGAGATGTAAGAAAATATGACTTCTATGTAAAAAAAAAAAAAAAAAAAAAAAAAAAAAGCTATCAGTAGAAGCCGTAGCCCCAAAGGGTCACACATTTATTTACTAGGTAAAGGTTTGAACTCAGCTATTTACAAACATGCTCAGAGAGGTAAGGAAACCATGTCCAGGGAACTAGAGGTGCCTGAGGCTAACACTGGAAACAGAGTTATTAAAAGGAGCCAACCGCAGACTCTAGGCTCCATTTTCCAGAGGATGGAAGGTTTCAGTTAGTCAACATGAAAGTCACACTCATTAATACCATGTTAGGCTCACCAGAAAAATGTTCCAAAGTCTACCTTTTCCTGAGAAGCTTCAGTTTTACCATTAGTAATGTTTGTGCTGAGGGTGCTGCACTGGTGACTGGTGTTTCATTTCAGTTGCATAGTTGCTAGTTTTTGTGTCTATTATCCTTTGGATAGCTTCTGTAAATGGACTCTCTGAGCCCTCTTTTCATTTTCGCTTTTGTGGTTGCTGATTTTTCCCTGGCGTTTTATATAAGAGCTTAGGCTACATCTAATGATTTTCATGTTTTACATGATTCAGATTAATTCTCCCTCTATTCTTTGCATTTTAATTACAGCAGGATTCCGTTTACCTTACAGAAGTTTTAAGTGTTGGCTGGGTCAAATTTGTCATTTTTCAAATATGGTTTCTATATTTTGAAATTCGTTTGAGATTCCTTCATGAACTCAAGTTGACAATCACAATCCTTATATTTTCTTCCGGTATTTTTAAAGTTCTCTTTTATATGTACGTATCTTTAAAACAAATCACTTCACTGATCCCTTTAAATGAGTATATGCTGAGTATATTAGCCTTCTAGTGATTCTCTCCAAAGCATCTATGTTCTACATTCATTTTATGTGCTCTCTCCAGTTTCTATAAGAACGATATCAAACTTTCCTAATGTTGGGAGTTCAGACATTGCTTTGTATAGTTTGAAGCCTGTTGAAAGGTATGTATTAATTAATGATTTTTGCTTATTATTGAGGGAGCAGGTTTGAGTTTTATGGTTTTACTTTATTCCCAGCACATATTTGGGAAGTACCATGGTCCTACCCATCCTCTTTTAGTTAAGATTCGTTTGTAGCATTTTGGTTTCTTTGGCTTCATTCTCTTTTGTATTTTTATTTTATTTATTATTTTATTTGCATTTGTGTGTGTGCATTTATTGTTTTACTAATTCTTTGTGAGTTTCACATAATATACCCCAGTCCCACTTCTCACTCCATCCCCTCATACCTACCCTCTGCCCTTGTAACTTTCTTCCAAAGGAAAATAAAAAAGACACAAACAAACGAAACAAAACAAAACAAAGCATAGAAAACATCTTGTTATGAAAGCTGTAGTGTGCTGCAGTATGTCTCACAGTATACCCTTTGGACCAAACATCTTCACTTGCAAATACTAACTGCAATGAGTCATTGTTCTCATTTGAGGTCTCTGGCTTCTGTCACACCATTATTATTGGATCCTCACTGGGACTCCTCCCAGTTATCGTGTTGTTGCCCTGTGTCATGGAGATCCTGCAGCATTGCATCAGCAGAACTGGCTCTTCTATGTGCTCCATCAATTAGGTGATGCAGATATGGGGGTGGGCCAACTCAAAGCCCTGAGTCTAGCCCTGGGTAGTAGCTGAGCTTCTAAGCCGGCTTGCTCTTCCTTATCCTCACACCAGGGTGAGCTCTCCAGCATGGCTCCTGGCTAGGCCACCCAGTGCCACCATCAGTAGGATGCAGGATCAGCCCTTCTGCTTTCATGCCTTTGGGGCTGGCTCACCTGCACCCACATCTCTACAGCTAGCTCCATTATGTTGTCCAGTGGAGGCCTCGAGTTCACTCTCCCAAGTGCTGCAGCCAACGAGGTAATGGGCCAATTCTCTTACTCTCACACCCTCAGGACTGGCTCACTTGTGCCTTCACTATCAGAGCAAACTCCAATGTGTTGCACAGTAAGGTGCAGGGCTCACTCTTTCCAGAATGATACAGGCAGTGAGGGGCAGGGCCAGGGGCAGCTCTACTGCTCTCATGACCTTGTGGCCCGCTCTCCTAAGTGCCAAAGATGGTGAGGGGTGAGGTGGGGGCAGAGAACATGGGGTGGGAAAAGACATCACTATTGTGCCTATGCTACCTCACTGCAGAGGAGTTGTAGGGTCAGCTCTCTCATACTCATGCCCTTGGGGCTAGCTCACCCATGCCTCTGCCACCATGGCCAACTCCACTGTGCTGCCTGGGGCAGGAGCAAGCCCCACTCTCCTGAAAGCTACCGCCAATGAGAGATAGGACCAGCTCTCCAGAGTTCTGCAGCCAGTGAGAGGCTTGGCCAGTTCTGTTTAGCCTTTGAACATCTATGTGGCCCCAGGCAATTGCACAGACTAGGGACACCCCCATGGTCTCTAGTGGTAATATGGGCCATGGACATCAGCACTTGCGCCTGATGCTGCATAGCCACAGACCCAGACATGGCCCTCAGTAGCAGCAGGGACTGGAATTTCACCATGGCCTCAGGTGGTGAGGCTGGCTACTCACAACAGGCTGTTTCTCTTCACTCGGATCAGATCCAAAGACCTAGGTCTGTGTGGTCTGGGTGGAATACAGACACGCCCTTAGTACACACGTTTAATCCTGCTGGCTGGAATACAGACACCCCTTTAGCAGACACCTTTAATCCTAAACATAATTGAGGGACTGACAACGTGATGCATCAATGAAAGATTTGATAGATTGAGCAAGAAATAGGACATATACAACTCTCATAAGAACAGACAAAAAAGAGAAGCTGCTTAAGAACAGCAGAGAGAGAGAGAGAGAGAGAGAGAGAGAGAGAGAGAGAGAGAGAGAGAGAGCAAGAGTTGGTGGAATAGTACAGTAGAGTTTGGAAGTACAGTACAGTTTGGTATAGTTTGGTGCAATTCAGTTAAGAACAGTTGACTTTGTGCAGTTCAGCTCATGGAGTTCCGAGGTAGTTTTTCCCAATAGATCAATTCAGTGAGAATCTAAAGTAAGTCTGTTTGAATTAGTCAGATTGGAGAGGAGTTTTGAGCCAGCAGAGCTGGGTTGAACCAGCCAGCCATAGTTCAGAAAGACCTAGAAATGATGAGTTTATTTTAGGCCTGGGTTAGCAGATGGGGATTGGAAGCTGAAGCCTTCAAGGTCAGTGCTTGCAGAAGATTAGATTATAAAGAGGTTAGAACCTTCCAGGTCTAGACTTAGGAATAGTTAGATAGAAACCCAAGGGCTTCCCCCAAGCTATGTATTCATAAAGCTTGGATACAGCTCTCATCACTTTCCCTCTTCTGAGGAAAATAAAACTACACTTATACAATTCTATCTCTTTTGATATGCTCAAACTGTTCTTCCTTTCTTCTCTTCCATCTGTCCACCACACACTTGTACATTGTAGTGGCTTCCACTGCAGCTGGGCCACACTCTGGAAGGCCTCTGGGTGACCTACTCTGGCATTATGGCATCACATGAAGGCAAGTGGGCCTCTATAGTAGGTGTCTACACACTGCCTATGTGCCATGGAAATGGGACTCTGGACATCCTGTCCCTCCAGTGCCACATCCTGTGGTGGCAGAAGTCTCTAGATCAGTATCTTTCATGATATTTTCTTGGGTAGCTAACTCACTTGTCCGCTGAAGGGAAGAAGACACCGTTGCCTCCCAACCTCAGGTCACATGTGTGTGTGTGTGTGTGTGTGTGTGTGTGTGTGTGTGTGTGTGTTAATGAGCAGCTGTTGGTTAACAATGCAACAGAAACTCTCTTACATGACTTACACCTATCTACCCACTTTGCATTAACCTTTGGCTAGATCTGAACAAGGGGTCTAGGTTTACTACGTGCATTACCCTTAGTTAGTGCAACAATTTGTGCAGGCCTCCCTGGGTCCAGATCCACTGGCCTTGATGGTCTCCTTGTGGGGCTCCTGAACCCTCTGGATCCTTCCATCCCCAATTCTTCCATACCACTGTCAGCATTCTGCCCAGAGTCTGGCTGCAAGTCTCAGCATTGGCCCTGTTCCCCCACTGGGTGGAGTCTCTCAGAGGACATCTATGTTGGGCTAATATTCACTTATAAGTGACTATGTACCATGCATGACTTTCTGGGTCTTGGTTACCTCACTCAGGATGATTATTTCTGATTCCATCCATTTGCCATTAACATTTCCTTGTTTTTAATATCTGAATAGTACTCCACACTTTCTTTATCCATTCTTCAATTGAGGGGCATTTAGGTTGTTTCCAGATTCTGGTTATTACTAATAAAGTTGTTATGAACATAAAAATAAATAAATATAATTGTTCAGGTTAAAGATGTTCAGAACATTGTTTAACTATGACACTGTGGTATTGGGTTAGGGATTGACAAACATTCTGATAGAATTAAATTACATAGATTCACACAAATAGAAGCTCTTGATGTGTGGAAGTAGTATACTGAAGATTTATAGGAATGAGCCTATACTAACAACAAATTGATAATCAAAAGGGTAAATTAACTTAAAATTGAAATTCGAAGACCAACATAAGTTAATGATATTTTCATGAAAGGCATCTTACAAAAATTAAGACAGCTTAGGGGGAAAAGGAATATTTTTATAATATTGCAACAAAGAAAAAGTTTCAGTGAAGCACCAATAACTTGAAGACACTTAACTCTACTCTACTAATAGTAAAATGCTAAGATTCCTTTTACAGATATCTCAAAAAAAGATATAGTTGACACATGCTTGCCTGATACATCCAAGTTGACCAACAAAGGATTAGTATCTTTTTACATAAAGAGCTTCTACAATTCAAGACTGAACTTTCAAAAATAAGAAAAAATATACTTAAGTGGAATATCAATAGGCAATTAAAGTTTCATCAATAAAATGGTGGCACATGCCTTTAATCCCAACACTCGGGAGGCAGAGACAGGTGTATTGCTGTGAGTTCCGGGCCAGCCTGGCCTACAAAGTGAGTCCAGGACAGCCAAGGCTACACAGAGAAACTCTGTCTTGAAAAACCAATAAATAAATAAATAAATAAATAAATAAATAAGTCAACTGTGGCCACCAGGTGCTATTATTTTAAAGGTATTTTATGAGAAAATTACATCTTTGTCAGCAAGGTTATAGAGACGCAGACTCTCTCCTGAACTGGTGGTATATAATGGAGAACCCTTTGGCATTTTTAAGTAAAATTGAACATGGGTATAATCTTTAGCTTGTAATTCTTCATTAATTAATTGTAAGAGAATGACAAATAAAATATGTTCTGTGAGTTATAAAGTAGAAGTATTCAAGGAAGATCCCGGCTGACTTCTTTGCAACTGTATGACAAAAGATACTACATGTCTCAAGACAAAAATGAGACGTGCTAAATAATGAACAGAAAGATAAATATATACAATGCAGACTTTGCCAGAAGAGTTACAGGGCCAACTATATCCATGCTAATAATTTCTAATTATGTTTAAAAGGTTCCTTTTAATATTTTATTTCTAATAAAAAATAACTACAAATATAATTATTTTATGTCACAGTGGATATGCTTCCAGAATGTGTTTCAACTTGACCTCTGGGAAAGAAATATCACAAATTATATACATGAACATTTAGTAAGTCTGTGACTCTTTCGGTACAAATAATATTCAGAAACAAAGGAAAGCACTGTACATTCACACAAATCAGAAAATAATGAATTTTTCATTTATTGCCAAAGCCACATATGCCTTTATTTATGTATATATGCACAAATTTTAAGTATCAAATTGAAAAAATAAAAATGAAATTTAATTTTGACCACATATTTAGCAATTAAATTGTTTTCTTCACCAGAAACCAAAGTTACTAGTTACTTAAGTATGTGCAATATTCTACAAATACCCAATATGGAAGGGTCTTTCTAGTATATATTTTATTTTCTAAAACCATTTATTTTTATTATTTCTTTTCGTTTTTCAGATTATAATACAGTTACACAACTTCCCCCTTTCCTTTCTTCAACCACTTCTTATACCACTCCTTGTTGTCTTTCAAATTAAGAATCTACTCTCAAATAACCTATTTGGAAAATTTATTAAAGCATCAAATTACTCATTCACTGCAAGGGTAAATGAGTCATCTCCTGATGATGTGCTTTTATGAACAAAAACCAAATCCCCTCACCCAGCCATTCCACTTAAGCAACCCTTGCTCCTTCCTGTCACCTGGCCCCATGGCTTAGCCTAATTGTGCCAAAAACAGATTTTAAGGGGCTCTGGAAGACAAGCACTTTCCTATACTGACATCTGACCTGAAGATTTGGAAAGACATTGACGACCACAGCATAGGACAGCATCAGTACAGCGAGGGATGCTGGAAAGGTGAATAAACATAAGAGTCAAACAGAACAAAAGAGAGTTGAGGCACAAGTGAACTTTAAAACATAGAGGGTGTTTCTACTCTTCAGTCTTTCACGTGTACCTTGAAGGGTTAAAGCAAATACCGAAAAGTCGCATGTAATCCCAAAAAGCTATAGTAAAAGAGAATGAAAGCAAATGTACTGATCCAATAAAAGCCAACCATAAAGGAAACTCAAAAAAAAAAAAGCACGCAAAAACCAGAATGAGATTACTAATGGGACTCCCAAAACATTAGAACGGCTATGAAAGATAATGCTCATCTATAGTTTTGTTTAATATTTGTTTAATATAGGTTCTTTGCATGAATGTTTAAAAATTATAATTATCTTGACAATCTTCTAAAAAGATGTACTGTTTAGACTGATGGATTTATGCTGATATTATTGCATTTTTATATTATCACAAATTATTTCTATTTTAAATCTTAGTGTTCTATCTTTTCAGGATTTATAGAAACCTTTTTTTATTATTTTATTAATTTATTCTTGTTACATCTCAATGTTTATCCCATCCCTTGTATCCTCCCATTCTTCCCTCCCTCCCATTTTCCCCTTATTCCCCTGCCCTATGACTGTTCCTGAGGGGGATTACTTCCCCCTATATATGCTCATAGGGTATCAAGTCTCTTCTTGGCAACCTGCTGTCCTTCCTCTGAGTGCCACCAGGTCTCCCCCTCCAGGGGACATGGTCAAATGTGAGGCACCAGAGTACGTGAGAAAGTCATATCCCACTCTCCATTCAACTGTGGAGAATGTTCTGACCATTGGCTAGAAATGATCATAAGGAGTGAGTTAACCCAGAAGCAGAAAGAATCTAATGGTATATACTCACTTATATCTGCATACTAGCCCAAGGGGCATGTCCCACGAAAGCCTTCACTTAACAGGAAACTGGGACAGAGGGGAGGACATCCTATTGGGACTCTAAATGAGAGAAGCATAGGAGAATAGCAAAGTAGAAGGATCCAGAGGGTCCTAGAAACCTACAAGTAGAACATTATGATAGGCAGATTTGGGTCCAGGGGTCCCGCTCAAACTAAGGCACCAGCCAAGGTCAATACAGGCGGTAAAGTTTAAACCCCTACCCAGATTTATAGAAACTTAATAGCCATATCATATCTAGATTATTATTTTTATTATTTCTGTGTAGTTTTGCAGACCCTATGAGGACAAATACATTTTATTTTTTTCTTAAATATTTTTTTATTTTTACATATACATTTATATTTCTACACATATATACAATAAACTACCTATAGCAAGAAGAACAATCACACAATCAAGAGTTATATACATGTACATTCTTAATGTTTTGGCTATTTGTATTTGACAGCCTTGAAGAAAACATCTTTCCTATCTTGGTGGTTCTAACATTCTGAATGTAAGTCCATCTCAATCACATCTTGTCATTCACAACTTAAAACATCTATTTAGACCTAAAAACATTTTAACCCCTAAACAACTAAGCTTCATTGTAAGACTAAACTACCTGGTCTTCAACCCCATCGAGACTTGAGAAGGAATAAACTTGATTACCCGAGTATGCTGGGAGTGCAGGTTAGTAGCTATCCAAACGAGAAGATGACAGAGACAGTTTGCTACCTGAATAGTCACCCAAAACTCTGTATAATGTTGATCTTCAGTCTTCTGTCTCAATATATCTGACAGACATATTTATGAGGCAGGAACTATTGAGGACTTGCTTACCCTATCTTGGCAGAGTTTGGTCATCGACTCTGCCTGCATCCAAGCTTGGCCTTTTTTAGGCAGAATTCTGCCTGTGGTAGAAATCAGGACATTTTCCCTAGTGGCTGTTTTGCCACATTTGAAGCCATCTCCATAAAGAGGTTCTTTGATGCTCATCATCCTCTTTGAGGTAGCCAGGGTGTTGCCAGGAGTTAATCTGTCTCATTGTTAGTGAATGTTTAAAATAATAAAAATATTTTTAAATGCCATATTCTATATGTTTGTGAGGTTTTTGAAGACCTTATCTATTTTACCTTATCTTTCTATAGAATCATATCTATCTTTGTACCTAAGACATATATTCTTGTGATAAAAATAGACTAGTAATTGATGTGACCATGATTTGATCAACTAACAATTAACTTGTATAACTTATTTATCCTAAGCAGCCTGCAATAGCACTTTCAAAGTATTGGAAATAAACCTTGTATTATAATTGAGTTATATGGGGACAATACCTCATACTGGAATAGAAATATATATAATGTGTGTAAAGAATAATCTTACATTTGACCAGCTTTGCCAGGCTACAGAGGAAGAGGTTACAGGCAGTATTAGAAGAGGCTTGACAGGCTGAGGTCAGATATTAGGGGAGGAGGGCTTCCCTTTCTGAGGACTAAGGTAGGGAGGGAGAGGGGACAAGGAGGGGTTGAGGGAGGGGGATACAATTGGGATGTGAAGAATTTAAACTGCAGAGCACGCAGGTAACTTACATAGCTAATCCCACTATATGGAAAAACTCTGAGACTGGCTGAGACATGAATGTCTAGGCATAGACAAAGCTTCTTGTTGGCTACAGAACCTCTATGAATTATTATTACATGCCATTCTTCACATGGCATAAATGAAGATTTACAGATGTCTTTGCTCTTACAAAGAGCAGAAAATCAGCCTTAATTGTTCTGTGCATCATGCACACCTTATACACTTATAAATTTAGGACTGTCCTGCCAAGAGGAAGTGATCTAAGTTCGGTGGCCAGAGTGCATGTCTGAAATAGTCCCTACTCTCCACATGTGGGACCCACAAGGAGACTGTGCTACTATATCTGAGAAGAGGGTCTTGGTCCACACCATACATGGTCCTAAATTGTATTTAAAATATAGTGAATGAATGTAACATTTGTCAACTGCCTTTTTCTACACTGACTTACATTCAAATGACCTGTCTCCTTTCTCTCTCTCTCTCTCTCTCTCCTCCTCCTCCTCTCCTCCCTCCTCGCTCCTCTCTCTCTCGTCCCCTCCCTCTCCCTCTCTCTCCTCCTCTCTCTCTCTCTCTCTCTCTCTCTCTCTCTCTCTCTCTCTCTCTCTCTCTCTCTCTCTCTCTCTCTCTCTCTCTCTCCTTCTTTTTCACAGGGTTTCTCTGTGTACAATTGGCTGTCCTAGACTCTCTTTGTAGACCAGATTGGCCTCAAACTGACAGGGATACACCTGCCTTTGCTTTCCTGAGTGCTGGGATTACAGGCATGCACCACCACCTCTTTCTTCCATTAGTGCAATAAACTATATCAATATTTCAAATGGTAAGTCAATTAGGCAGTGACGAAGTTTTTAAAATTGTGGCTTAATTACTTTTCTAGTATATTCTAGTTCTACACTTAGGTCCTTGGTTTCTTTTCTCCTCATAATACATTCATCTGAAGGCCAATGTGGCTTCACATTTGAATTCTTCACCTCTTTTCATGAGATTGCCTTTTCCCACCCGGTCCTGCACAACACTACTACTTCAAAAATCACACCCCACCTCTCCACATTGCTTCAGAAACAGCTGCCCTTCTCCTAGGCTCTCATTTCAATTTCTTTTGTTTTTGGTCCCTAAAAACATTCCTAATTGAGAGTTTAATTATGTTTTTAATGAAATGTTTGCTATATTTATCTATAACACATGATTTTAAAATTGCGGCTTTTCATATCATCTAGAATTATCTTTAAATGCATAAAATTATTGTTTTCATAAACATTAATTAATTTTGTAAGCATTTCCCTAAGTTTGTGGTTATTGTTGCATCTTTACATAGTGTTTCTTTTCTCTTTGATATTCCTTACAATGTATAATCATTATTTTAAGACAGTTGAAGGTCTACAGGAAATCTAATTTAGTATGTCATTATACTAAATTAATTCTTGAATGTCAGTTTAGCTGCATATTTAAATTTGACTTCACTGTTTATTTTTATGCAATACTTTGAATGTGTTGCTTCATTATTTTCTGGCATCTATTGTTAATAGAAAGCAATTCTTGTTTTAATTGTCACTTTACTACATAATTGAAAAAGAAAAATTAAGATATGAAGCTGTATTCTGAGTGAAACCCTAAGTTTCTAAAAAGTATATGTACAAAATTTCTTTGCTATCTCATTCCTAAATTCTGACAATAAGAATTCAATATTCTTAAACACCAAGGATCTTCCTGCTTCCACCAGATGGACACTGGGATTACCAGTGTGCACCACCACATCTAATTTTTTATGTAAGAACAAGGGATTCAAATTCAAGGCCTCATGCTTACCCAGTAAACACTTTATAGCCGAGCTGTCTTGCCAACCCTGGATCTGTTCTTTACTCTTCCTCTTATTATCTTTTAGGTTACTGTCTACATTCAATTCCTTAATGCTGTTTATGATGTTCAAATTCTTTTCTCTCCTAACTATGACTGCCCATCTCTTCTCAGACTTCCTTTTCCCTTGAAGACTAATTCTTCACAAATTATGCTATCCAGTTAGACCAGCACCATTTACTGAAGACACTATCTTTTTTCCATTGTAGAGATTTGGCTTCATTCTCAGAAATCAAGTGTCCATAGGTGTGTGGGTTTATTTCTAGGCCTTCGATTCCATTTTAACCAGCCTATTTCTGTGCCAGTACCATGCTGTTCTTATTACTGTTGCTCTATAGTACAGCTTGAGATCAGTGATGGGAATTCCTCCAGAAGATCCTTTATTGTACGGGATTGTCTTAGCTATTCTGGGAGTTTTGTTTTTCCATATGAAGTTGAGAATTGATCTTTCAAGGTCTGTAAAGAATTGTGTAGGTATATTTGACAGGGATTGCATTGAATCTGTAGATTGCTTTTGTTGAGTGGCCATTTCTTCTGATCCATGAGCATGGGATATCCATCTTCTGATATCTTCAAGTTCTTTCTTCAGAGACTTGAAGTTTTTTCATACAAGTCTTTCACTTGCTTGGTTAGAGTTACATCAAAATAATTTGTATTATTTGTGGCTATTGTGAAGGGTGTAGTTTCCATGTTTTCTTTCTCAACCTGTTTGTTATTTGTATACAGGAAGGCTACTACTTTTTTTGAGTTGATTTTGTATCCAGCCACTTTACTGAAAGTGTACATCAGCTGTAGGAGTTTGCTATCATATCATCCACAAATAGTGATAACTTGACTTCTTCCTTACAATTTGTATTCCCTTTATCTTCTTTAGTTGTCTTATTACTCTAGCTAGGAATTCAAGTACTATATTGAAGAGATACAGAGAGAATGGACAGCCTTGTCTTGTCCCTGATTTCAGTGGAATTGGTTTAAGTTTCTTTTCATTTAGTTTGAAGTTGAATATAAGCTTGCTGTATATTCTTTGCTATATTTAGGTATGTGCCTTGTATCCCTTATCTCTCTAAGACTTTTTTAACATGAATGAGTGTTATATTTTGTCAAATGCTTTTTGCACATCTAAGCAGATGATAATGTGTTTTTTTTTCTTTCAGTTTGCTTATGGGAGGGATTACGTTGGTGAATTTCTGTATATTAAATCACTGTGCATGCCTTGGATGAAGCCTACTTTGTCATAGTGAATGATATTTTTGATGTGTTCTTGGGTTCAGTTTGTGAGTACTTTATTGAGTATTTTTCTGGTTTAACTGGATGTCTACATGTAAAAAAATGTGATAGAAGCACATTTATTACCTTGCACAAACTAAAGTCTAAGTGGATTAAAGACCTCAACATAAAAGCAGTCACTAAATCTGTTAGAAGAAAAAGTGTAAAAGAAACTTGAACTCATTGGCACAGGAGACAACTTTCTGAACAGAACACCAATAACTCATGCTTTAAGATCAACAATTAGTAAATGGGACCTCATGAGACTGAAAATCTTCTATAAGGCAAAGCACACTGTCAACAGAACAAAATGGGAGCCTACAGATGGAAAAAGGTTGTCATAACCCTATTTCTGATAAAGGGCTAATATCCAAACTATATAAAGCACTTAAGAAATTAAACACCACCAAATCAAATAACCCAATTAATAAGTGGGTACAGAGCTAAACAGAGAATTCTTAATGGAGGAATATTGAATGGTGTCCTTATTCATTAGAGAAATGTAATTCAGAAAGACTGAGATTCTACCTTACACCTATCAGAATGGCTAATATAAAGAACTCAAATGACAGCAAGTGCTGGCAAAGATGTGTAGAAAGAGGAATACTCCTCCATTGCTGGTGGAAGTGCAAACTTGTACAACAACTTTGGAAATCAATCTGGAACTTTCTCAGAAAATTGAGAATAGTGCTACTTTAAGACCCAGCTATACCTATCCTGTGCATAGACCTGAAAGATGCTCCACCACACAACAAGGACATTTGTTCAACTATGTTAATAACAGCTTTATTTGTAATAATCAGAATTAGGAAACAACCTAGATGTCCCTCAACCGAAAAATGGATGAAGCAACTCTTGTACATTTACACAATGGAATACTATTCAGCTGTCAAAATCAAGGACATCATGAAATTTGTAGGCAAATGAATAGAACTAGAAAAGATCATCCTGAGTGAGGTAACTGAGACCCAGAAAGACATGCATGGTATATACTCGCTTGTATGTGGACAGTGTCCCAACATAGATGTCCTCTGCGAGACTCCATCCAGCAGGAGATAGGGATAGATACTGGGACTTGCAGCTGGACTCTGAGCGAATTGCTAAGAGTTACATGGAAGTGTTGGAGGATGGAAGGAACCATAGGGTCAGGACCTCCACAAGGAGACCATGAAGCCTGTGGGATCTGGACCCAGGGGGACCTGAACAAACTGATGCACAAAACAAAGGTCATTGCAAGCAAAGAACCTAGATCCCCTGTTTAGATGTAGCTGATAGATACCTAATGCTACACATGGGGGTGGGGGTGGGGAACAAGAACTGCCTCTGACAGGAACCCTGGTGCCGGTGATTTGATCACTGCCCCCTGGTGGAGCGGCCTTGAGGACACATAGAAGAAGGAGATGCAGGTTATCCTGATGAGACACAATATGCTGAAGTCAGACAGTGTGGGAGGAGGACCCCCCTGACCCTGTCAGAGGTCTAGGGGAGGAGAATAGGGCAGAAAAGGGAGGAAACAGGAAGGCAAGAGCAAGGGGATAACACTCAGGAAATAATATGAATAAATATAATAAATAAAAAATTAAAGAAAGAATATATTTCACACATACACACAAAAGTTATCCAAGCTACTGTCACCCTCACTCCCCATGTAACAAAATTTTCTAGGTCGTCCTGGTCATTCCAATTTCTATTTCAATACACTTTCTCACATCTGTCATTATAGATTGGCATATTATGCATTCTATATTATCAATCTCTTTTAAATAAGATGATTTTTAACAAACTAAAGACAGCATGACTTCATTTTTCTGCATTAAAACTCAGCGCATTTCACATTTGGGAAGTACGCTATCTTTAGTAGGAAACCTACATAAACGTGCTGAAGCTTTCATTGCTGTTAACATTATGAAACTTTCTGTTCTTTTTGCCAAGGTGAACTGATGTAGTCCAGGATTTTGTTCTTTTCAAGAGAAGACGAGCAACTTTATAAGAAACCTTAAGGAAAACGGGGTGCGAGGGGAGTCTTGTATAACAAGTACAGCTTGAGTAAGTGATATTTTTACATGAAACTTCTGGCTCAATATAAGAAAGAATATTTTACAGCTCCAAACAGTAATCTGAAACCCTTCAAACTGATGTGAACGCTTTTGAACATTAGGACTTCCATGTGATTTCCTTTTAAAACTAGGGAGAAAATGAATTTCAAGATCTCTTTTTTGAAAATTAAATTGTCCTGGGAGAATATCACAGTTATACCCCCATGCATATAAATCTGACGATTACCTCCTATTAAAAAACTGTGCATTGTTTTGATGCCAGTAATAGGATTAATGATGCCAAATCTGGACTTGTGCTGGGCTGTGGCATTAATTAACGTAATTAGTTTTTCAAGGTGCTCCTTTAGAAGATGGTTTTGATGTCTATGTTGCCTCTCCATAGTATTGCTGTGAGGGTGACAATCAGGCAATGCAGATGACAGTCCATGACAAGCTTCCAAGCACTTCACCAATCTATGAATAATAGCCAGACAAGACACCATTGTTTATGAAATTTTATGCAAGGAAAAGGTACTCTCTCCAAACTCATCTACTTTTCCTTGACCAGTAGGCTTTTGTGCTCAGTAGCCCTCATCCTGACCAATGTAGACACAGAGCGTTTCCAGTCATGGTAGTAAGTTCTACTGGACAATGCCAGTCTAGAAAAATTTCCTAAGAAGGCAGGAGAAATCCCACAAGCTTGGGTGTCTGAGGTGGGAAAAAATGGTGAGTGCAAGACCTCCCTGGCCAGTAGAGTAAGTTGAATGGGTGCCTTCTCAATTTAGTGAGACTGTATCTCAAAATTATAAAGCCAAACCAAAGCAAAACAAAACAAAACAAACAAACAAACAACAAACAAAAACAACAAAAAAACCCGAAACCTTATACAAAGAAGGAAAAGGAGAAAAGGCTGGAACACAGAGTACCTGTCACGTATGCATGGGTCCTAGATCCAATCCCAAATACTGGAAAACAAGAACAAAGAACAACAGCAGTAACAACAAAAGTCTCCTCAAACAAACACCAGAGCAAAACAAGGGAAGTTGAAAACAAGGTAAACCTATGTGGGCAAACAGTTCTCACATCAAAAGTGACAATTAAGTTTGTTGTGCAAAGATGTAGGAAACTGTGAAATACTCAGGCAGGTTGCCCCGGTTATTGCCAATCACTCAGGCAATATTAGCTGTCAGTCTCCGCTGTTTTTACTATGGAATTTTAGATGTTGCCACCAAATATACAGCATGGTACTGTGCAGTGTCATAAGTCAGAGAAAACACTTGTAAACACATGTCATGTCAGTCATTAAGGAAAAGGTATAATTACACTTTTAAACGTGGTGAAGCGTTTTGAAAGTGGTGTGTAATTTTCCAGAGCAGGGACCTTTGTGAACGTATCTTTCCCTGAGTGTTTATGCAGCCTGACGTCTTCAGGTTTGTTCAAATCAGAGCCCCACTGTGAGCATGCCAGCCGCAGACAAAGGAAGTAATTTGTCGGTTAGGCTGAATTTTATTGAGAGAAGCAAGCCAGGGTGGCGTCAGCATCAGCACAGAGTCACAGATGGACGGAACATCAAGGCAGTGGGAGGACACTTCCTGGTCAGAAGAGGCAGCCAGAATATTAAAGGAAGACACCTCTTGTCATTGATCACTACCAACAAAATACAGAAACGAATCTGGATTTACTCCATAGAAAGCTGCATTTTTGAGTGAACAAGCTATCAAGCGCATCCTGATTCAGCATGCACACTCTTCCACTGTGTGTTCACCTCAGCCTTCCCACTACTCGAATGCTTGCATGCTCTGAGGTGTCTCTCAGCGCTGTTGTTTCCTTTCACCTGTGCACCACAGAGCTCGGAACACAATGCAGGGCCGTAGGATTGCTCCACACTGCCACCTCACACTGCATGTATGTCTTTTGACACGCAGTTGTTTCATAATGATCATGTTCTAACAAATAAATAATATGAAGAGGCTAAATTATCTTGTCCTTCTTCGATAGGCATTTCCTACTAAACTGTACACGGTTCCCCTCCCTTCTCACAGTCACAAACGCCTCACCATGTGCTGCTTGACCCATAGAATCCACACCCCTCTGTCATTATTAGATAGATGACTATTGCAATATCCATGTTCTTAATGCCACAGCTTCTTAACTTTATTTTACTTTTTTGAGTCTTGCATGAATTTGTATCAGTGTTAAGCCATTTTACTTAATACGTCAACTCACAGCTTTATCATACGGTTTGACTAAGAAGTGAATTTCAGATACATTTGTAATCTCAGGAGATAATTTGATTTTTAAATAATATTTATTTTATTTTTGTGTATTAGTGGTTTACTACATACACATAGACCATGTGAGTTCCCAGTACCCAAGAAGGCAAGAATAGGGCATCAGAACTTCATAGAACTGGAAATACAAGTGGTTGTAAGCTGCCCTATAGGTGCTGGGAACCAAATCTTGGTCCTGCAACAGCACAAGTGCCCTTAACTGTGGAGTCATCCATCTCTCCAGCTTCAAGATAGCTCTCTATAAAGTCAGAGCCTGTCTCTCGATGAGTCCTCTCCCGTTGCTTTGGGGACGGATTACACCTTTTCTAAATTCACCTTAAGTTTTATTGTTAATTCTCTTTCTCTAAAGTTTGAGATATTTCCCTTGATTCCTTTTTTATCCCATTGCCTGTCCTAAAGTGTGTATGACTGTTAAGCACAGACTTGTCTTTCTCTTCTGACTTCTTGGTGTTTGTGTTGGTAAGGATGACACATGAGGACCTACCTGTTTCTTTTGTCATTAGGACATGGCCACTGAAGCCGACCTACACTCTTCACCTTGAATGATGACTGATAGTTAAAAATAGGAGTAATTTATTATAACTTTTGAAAAAATTTAGATGAAAATAGATTTTTATCGATAGATTTAAAATGACCCCATAGAGCTATGAGGCTTAATTTATTTTATCAAGGATTTGAGAGTATGTCAATTTTCTGGTATATACTATGGAGTGTGAAATATCTGGAAAAATTCAAAAGAGAGTTTATTGCAGATAAAAATTTTAGTCAGGGGAAATCAAGTGATTGGACAAGGAATTCAAATGGCCAAAGCTGCCAGAGCAGTGAATGTTTTGTTCCTTTGATGGGGGTGTAGGATGAACTCTGTGGTGCTTTTCCCAGAGGTTTTGGGGTGTTATTAAAGGATGTACCCCGTATAAGTCACCTGTTTGTCCTGGGAACTGTGGTATAGCTCATGCTGCCGACTAATGGCAAAACCAGCAATCTTCTATGGAGAAAGATCTGGAAAGGAAATTTTAAGTATAGGCTACTTAAGGAAGTTAGAACTTGACCTGTGCTTATAGGGGCGGGCCAGGGACTGCAGACCTGTCAACTGCGGCAAGTAACACACTCAGTATAGGGTATTATTTATACATTATACATGCTGGTGTCCCTGGTGGGACAGGTGGAAAGGGCCCCCTCTACTGGTCACTTGTGTGAGTTGCCCTTTTAAGTGCCCTTGTTCAATCTCATCTTCGGGTGTTGGGGAAAGAAGGAACAGCAAGCAGTGAAGAGAAGCAAAACACACCGATAAACACCTCCCTGCCAAAACCAAAAGGTGCAGGAAATCTTCACTCTGTGGCGAATGACTTAGAAGGGCTGCTTCTTTCCCAAGTGGTGTTCTCTTGGCCTTATCTGCTACAGGCCTACTTTCCAGTTTTTCTAAACTCTGCCTCATGCACACTGCTCATTCCGTGAAGAGGTAGTTCTACAAGAATCCTGGTCAGAAGCCTGTGGGCTTTGGGTCTAACTGCTTCCACAAGTCAAATCACAACTTTCCATGAATGGCCAATTATGTAACAACCCTGGGAGTACCATTTTATTGTTCATAATGAAGGTGCACCACCGTAACACTCGGAACACTCCATGAATATGCCAGCTTTTGCCAAAAGGTAGATGAAGCTGGCTGTGACTTCATGGAAAGCATTTACATGACCAAGGGATTATTTTTACTTTTTAAAAAACTAGACTTATTTATTCACTTTACATTCCAAATACAGGCCCCTCCCTCCTCTCCTCCAGGTCCCACTCTCCCACCCCCTTCCCATTCCCCCATACTATTTCCTCAGAAAAGGGGAGCCTTCTGCATCAACCCACCCCGGTACATCAAGTCACATCATATTCTTCAGGGGTCCCGGTAGGAACAGAAGTGATAGGGTGAATATTTGTAACAAAGGGATTTATTAGGTTGGGTTGCACGGTAAGGCCTAGGTAGTTTAACAATAGCATCTGCATGCCAGAAAGGCTAAGTCAGTGCCTGTTTAGTCTATATATCCAGGAACCTCTGTAGACCCAATGTGCCCCTGAATTCCTGGAGGATTTCTGGAAGGAGCAGTCAGCAACCTTGAACTTTGCTATGCATTGGATGAATGTCCTTCAAAGGTCCACAAGTCAAGGCTTCATCCCTAGGATGGCTTTGGCCCCAGAGTGTTCCTGTTCACAGATGTTGGGACCGTTGGGAGGTGGTGCCTAATGGGGAAGTTCATTGCTCACTAGAATTGTGCCGTGGATGAGCACAGTGAGAACCAGCCACCCTTTCTGTTCCTACCCATTCTGGATCATAGTGGAAGCAATTTGCTCTGCTACATGTTTCTTCTACAATCTACCAACCTTGCCAGACTCCAAAGCAATTGGCTGCATGATTCAGTCATGGTATTCATT